>NC_060260.1:29832096-30138971 GCF_021901455.1 Neodiprion lecontei | reverse complement strand
TTCCTTACTGCAATTTGATATTAGCTATACTGAATAATGTAGCTTACATTCAGTTATGAAGAAGTTCAACATAGTTAATGCCACTGTATGCCCGCTGAACATGTAATCACCGCAAGTTCGAACTCCTTGAATGGACATACCGGCGCCTCTCCAGATTACATACGCCATAGATATCTTGTTGTAGAGTTCACCATACGCAGTCCTGTAAAAAGACAATAATGTATAATCAGTACTGAAAATCACGTTTACTTACGTCGAAATGAGATCTTATACGTACGCATACCCCGACCATTCTTCATCAGACCCCTTCCTTGGCTGACACTGCAGATGAGCACCAGGTACAGACAGAGAAGTTATGAGCATGGTCACGCATCTCAAAAGGAAGACTGTCCCGGACAGGGCAAAGAACCTTCGTAGTAATATAAACCTGGTGAAAATGTCAAGTCTAGATTAAAATAGGTTTCGCAGAATACAAACAGTTTTGAGGTAAAAATCTGAAATAAACTTTATATAATGAGGAATGTGATTCGATATACTATATTACCTATATCTGTGAAAGATAAGCACCACCAGCCAAATGGCAAACAGTAACGTCCCTGTTACTTCACACATATCGAAAGCCCACGGTATGTGTGGAACATTATCTAAAAATATGTCTGGTAATGGTGGGTATTTTTTCATATCAGGTACTCGATCGTGAACAATGACCATAACGAAGGCAGTGATCCATGTGACAATGAAGAGGTACCCTAAGCTTATGAAAGTTTTCCAAATTTCTGGTGGTAGATGAGATGCTTGGCCATCTTCAGACACGGATGCCGAGTACGACTCGTGTTCCATAGAGGCGTCATTGTTAACCACTCCATTGCTGGGTACCTGAAACATCAGTAAAACATTGACTCCAATACTGACTAATTTTGAATAATAATAATAATACCATGTTCGACCGTATCTACTTTGTTCGGAAAGTTGAATTCAAAGATTAGTAAGTAATATATGCGTGAAAAATTGTCACATGACTTCCAGTGTCATTTTACTTCAATTGAAAATTAGTTGTTGAACAGAATAGAGCTGAACACAGAACTATTGAAACTACAGAGAACATATTCAGGAAGTTGAATAAAAAATTTGATTTGCTTCGCCTGAATCGTTTATAAGTAATCAACACAAATGTAAGCAAATGTGCTAATTGATAGGTTCCATGACCCATAGAGCAGCTCTGTGGGAAAGGTCGATTGGGCCTGAACCAGTACTCTCTGTCACCCTTACCAAAACTAGTGAACCGCTCTAACTCTTAATATTTTTTATCTATACATTCGTAGCTTGACAAATTTCAGCCTTGCTCATTTACTCACATCTTGGCGTTGATGAGTATAGTAAGTGGTCGATGGGAACAAGTCGATCTGTCCCAACTCGTACAAAGTAGTGATGTTGTCTCTTTGCAACTGTTTAATACTGATGTGCAGTCTTTTGATATCTCCAATGCATCTGATACTCATCACTTCAGGCTTCAGATCCTCTTCCGTTAGGGTCAAGAGTGCTCTGCCATCTATTGAATGTACATTTTCAAAAGCGTCCTTAAATCGGCAATGACCATTTTCTTCCAACCAGATTGCAACATCTTGGGTTGTCCAGTCCGCCACACTCTTAGTGACCATTTTTCTGATTATGCATTAATTTGGTTATCGTATATTTTTCTAACTGTGCGTTTTGCCGGTTGGAATACAGTAAAGTTTTCTGGAAAATGATAGGATTAAGTAAATACAGTAGTAACATTAGACATGTTAGTATGGATAACGAGAATGTCTATTATATATTTGGTATTAAATATAACAATCCATTGTAGGGGGTGATGAGACTTTATAATTTTTGTTAGAACACTAAGAATTTAGTTTATAAATTATGAATAGTGCTCAGCTACAATACTGCGACATACCGATTGACATTCAAATAGAGAAATACATCGTCAGACAGCTAAGAAGTTAAAATTAAAATACACTTCTCATGGCTGCAATAAAAGGGCAATTAGAGGTGTTCCGTATCTAGAAATAGAATGTCCAAAGTGAGTGTCGCCTCCACCAATTTTGAGTTTAGCGAACAGCGAGTATATAAAAGTTATAGTAGATAAAACTAAAGAGTGTATATACGTATTACTACATTAAAATTTTATCACTATGACTGTGTCACAATTCTCTCATTACCGAGGAACTGCAATTGTCCAGCTAATGTTGTGCGGAAATATGCATGAACGTTTCAACAAAGGTCAGTGTAATGAATTTCGAAGAGAAAAAAAAAATTACTGCTTCCCAATATTTGAATCATCAGGAATAGTGCAACAAGTGAGAAATAACTGCAGATCTATTGCGACTTTTATCAGTCATTATATCAGCTGTGCGGGTAAAATGAAGAGCTAAGCATGTGATATTTTAAAAATAAATACATGTATACGCACGTACGTACAGACATGCTACAAAGAAAACTTGTTATTTAGCAACAATTGGCTCAACGATTGACGGTTATAGGTCACGAAATACGTCTACCAAATTAGATAACACTTATCGCGTACATCAGCATGCGCAAAATTCTATCCAGAAGACAAGAAACGTTTACAGTACGTGTAGAAAATGAGGACATAACAGTACATGTGAGCGGAACACTCGCTGCACTGCCTGATCCTGCCTGCCAGCGACGCGTGTTGCATAGATGCATGGGTGAAATTTTACTCAAATTCTACAATACGTGCCTGGGAAAGTATCAGCGTATTACCAGAATTACACCTCGACGATGCGCTGTCTCTTCTTGTAGAAAAGGAACAATCGGAATAACGTGGAACGCAACATCAGCGACGGAGAAGATTCTGAACCGAGAATCAAAATAAAGTACACTACGAATTGTTTGACGACTCGCGAGCTCTTGCGGAGCACAGCTGACCAGCTGAACGAACGCGGGTCAATTGGAACGCGCCATGTTACGGTATGTACCGAAGTTTTTCCAAGATCCCTCCCTCCGACAGTCGATCGAGTTGCCCGTACGCGCAGGGATGACTCATCGGTCGGTAAGAAAGAGCGGTACGACAGCGTCACGAGCGCGTCGGATGGACTCTGTCGCGGTTCAAAGGTATATTGGTGTAGTACAGTACAGAGATAACCGAGAGATAAAGAGTGACCAGAAATTCAATTGAACCCGTTGAGTTGACCAAAATCTTACCGTACGACGATGTTGAATCTGATAGCAATTTCGAGTTACGTGTTGCTGAAAAAAAAAAATAGAATAAGCGAAGTTTCAAGCGACAAAAACTATACGCACGTACCAAATCTTGTCAAATTCAAATTCGCCTGTAGCCCCACGCAACTATGCACTGCCTTAAAAAGAATATCGAAAATACGAAGAAGCGTACGTTTCGAAATTCCCCAGTTTTACTGTAGCGAGAGCTGATTTGGGTCTATTTCCTGTATACGTACGTGTCGTCAAACGAACTCCCGATCGGCGTAGAATCGAGGATGTCTAAGTAAACTGAGGTGTTTCAATAACAATAATAAGAAGAATAATTACACGGCACAGCGGAGTACCAGGCAATTTCTTTGTACGGCAAATTATACGCTCGATTTAACACTGGAGCAGGTGAATGTCGCAAATGACGAATATGAACTGACCTAAACGCGCAATGACCGTTTCGCATATCCTATTATGTCTATATCGTACATAGGCGTGATGGATATGCGCATAAGAGATTTACGATACTAATATCAGCACCAATAACAGCAACTATAATCGATGTCGAAATATCGATGAAAACATACAGTACAGAGTATCATTCTATTTACAGATCACATCCTACTACTATGTACTGCATATTGGCAGAGCTGTATTCATGGCACGTGACATGTGCGTGTCAATTGCCACAAGAATATATTTGTAGCTTTTACCATTTCATACCGCATATTATATTTAAAATTCTGATGCGTTGATACGCTGTTCGTCGCGAGAACCCGAGCTTTGTACTTTACATACATACGATAAGGCCTGAAAATATAGTACAGAATACTTTTGTTCGGACATGGCATTATATAATACCTGTACGTATGCGTTGGTCGTGTTATTTTTCCTGCCAGCTCTTGAACGATGATATCCATTCCAAATCGTTCAATTTACGATGACCGATTCCGTGAACTATGTAGTAAAAGTTATCATTGCATCGATGTAATTAGTGTGTCCATCGACAGTTAGCACCTCATAAGTACATCGAATTCCTGTGTGCTCACCGCAGCAATCAATCGCTAGATAATTACAGAGATAGCATTTATTCGACACTATTTACTTATACCTTCTACCGTAGTAAACGATTGTGTTTACTCATCAAAATAAATGCTTAAATAGACATCCGGTAGTGTTAATCGCAAACGGGAGTACAAAAAATGGTGTACAATGATCTTGACTTGAATACTTACTCAAGTGTTTCAAAATACTGCGAATATGCATTTCAAGGACATATACCGAACGGCCTTAACCTTGGCTTGAAACAGAGACGGGTCACGAGACGAGAAAAATATCATTTCAACCATGAAAATATTTCCAAATAAAAATACTATAGATTTTGCCTCACAATTAAATAAGCGATTGTTTTGGAACGCAGTTCAGACTGTTTCTATTGTTCGACCTCCCGTTATAAAAACGACCGAGCATCTTATAGGATTTGTAATTATAACCTGATTATAAACCGTGCAGATATAATCACCCCATTTTATGCTAGAGCACGTAGAAGCTGGTGAGTGATATACGTTACGGGAAAAATTCTGCGAGTGTATCATTGCCTGAAATTGGTTGACTTCCTCTGCCTTAGGGATACGAATTTTTTTTCTATACCTATTGCAATGATGTTTCAATTTATGTAACTAAAATGGGGCCCAGGCTGCTGCGCTCCTAAAAAAACAACAGCGCACGTAGACTATAAGTACAGCCACGGTCACGGCTATTTGTTGCCCTTGAGATAGGCAATATAAATTGAACGTGTAACTCCGGTTGCCTAACCGAGAGGCGACAGATGCCGTGACCGTGGCTACACATGCGATAAGCCGCGTACTTCAACTATCGGGCAGTAGAAATGATTTTTTCTTTCATTATATAGCTCAGATTCAATGAAATGTTCAATTACTTGATCGAGCTCCGATCTTCAAGATAGCTACAGATTTACTTGTGCATTTGCAAATGCACTCACGTAACTGTTCTAAATTTGTGGGGCCGGATAATATTAGATATCGTATCTAGATCTGTATGTGCGTCACGCAGTAATCATTATTGAATTCAAAGTTCAATTAATTATCTTCTGCGCGGGTATAAATTCGCTATGTAATTTGTTTTTTTTCTGAAAATGTTACGATCTGTTAACAAAGACAAAATGTGATAGATATTACATTGCCATAGAAGAGATCACTGTAAAAATATCCCTTATTATATTTTACTCTCACATTCTGCATATAAGATACATTCTTGCAAATCTATAATATTAAGTATACTATTGAAAAACAGGGTCAATTTCACCCCTTTGATTTTCCATACATTCGTATAAATTCTTCATAAAATTGCAGAGTGTAATCGATTGTCTTTTATACCTATACATTTTACTCCCTATCAACTAATTAGTCCTGCTATCGTGTACCGTTTTACATTTGGAAGACATCAGAACGTTGCACATTTACTTATACAGATAGCCTGGAAACCAAAATTATCCGACTAGTTTTCGGATATATGAAAAATTTTGTCCGACGACGTTTTGCACTGAGTTTTGTGGGCCTGATTATCATCGCCTGAAGGACACTCCAAGGAGCAGTCAGCACTCGAGGTGTCCGAATCCCTGTTTCTCCGCTGGCAGGAGTTATAATTTTCGTTTAAAGCACAGAGATTCGGCGTGCTTGCAGCTGTCTGGGCAATGATTATCTGAGCAGTTGGAACGCTGCCGATGGTTTTCCTCCGATTGGTCGGCTCGCCTGTATCGTCAACGACAGATTTCCACCGAACACCCTTTTTCTTACCGCTCCCCATCGACTTGTGCCGTCGAACAAGATACTTGGGAGAGTTATGCGTTCGCAAAAGAGGCCGCGAGCGCGTGTTGTGTTGGCAAAAGTTTTTGCGACGTACGCACGAATGTTTTTGACACGTTTCCAAACGGTTCTCATCATGAGCACTATCCCAACTGCAGTTGGTACTATTTTCCTCCCTCTTCTTGTAGCTACTAGGCGACAATCGCTCTTGGGAAAACGCCGTGTTAACAATGCCCTGCACACCGCATTGCACGGCGTTCCGAACTTGTTCAACGGGCACAGATTGCTCGCCCCCGTTATAATGGGGGCACTGCTTCACCTTGAGAGAACTTTTTCTCTGTGGAGTATAATTAACGTCTATGGTCTCTGTCGCAGGCACGGGCATTGCGGAAAGCTGCATGTCTCCGGCATTTTGTGCGTTGTACCGCGCAATGTTCGTGGCGCTTGGCCACGGTTGGAGATTCGCGGTGACCTTTCCAGTGCCAAAAAACGATTTTTTCGCCGCCTGAGGCGTAACGTTGTAGAGGGACTTTGACGCGAGCTTTTTCACAGCATCTGCTATCGTTCGGTGTTCTCTTTCCGATTCGATCGAAGCCTCACCAAACTGGATAATGGTTTCAGAAAGGTTTCGAGGTAATCGCGGAGTAGCTGGAGGGGACTCGCTGATCTGGCTGAAACAAACGAAATTAACTTACTAACGATCATGACTCCAGATATTCAATTTGCCTTATTTCTCTCTTTGTATTCGACGTTCTTATTTAAGCTTAGGTATGGAAACTGCATAACTGTTTCTAATCAGCTTCAACCTTACCGCCTGTTATTGAGTGGACTATCAGTCGCATGAGTAGCTAGGCTCACTGATGACGCACGCGGCGTTGGTAACGTCGCTCCGGTCTCTTCAAGTTCTTCGGAAATGTCGGGTAAAAACATGGTTTGTTTTTCTTCCGGTACCCTAGACACGCGCATGGTTTAAATATTGTAAAATTTGAAGGTAAGAAAGTCTATCGGACTCTAAAGAGCCTAAGTGTGAAAGTCGAAAATATTCAATAGAGTGCCATAATTTTTGCTCAATTGTTGATGAATAATTCACAATAGAAGTGGGGGACTTACGTCATATTGGCAACACTTCCACGGTACGTTTTCTTCTTATAAGGAACCGATGCTTCAGTGTACGGAAGCGTCAAGTCCTCGGTGTCGAAGTAAATATCTTTAACTAGCGGTGGACATCTCATCATCAAAGTATCAACACCCAAATAGGATACCTGCGAAAAAGTAATCGTTTGCTAATTTATCACTCTGGCAAAATGTCCAACTTTCGACGTATGTTTGAAATATCGAGATTTACAAATTGTGTAGATCAGTGTCCAATTGCAATACTTTGTTTGACTACCCGTCAGTTACCTTTGTATGCCTGTCGATCAGCCAGTTCAACTCAAAGTCCTCATCATCATCTCCGAATGGATTGATCAGTTGCTCGGCAACCTATAAAAAATCGTAGCTCAACTGATCTGCAGCTTACTGTACGGCAGAAAGTATTTGAATTCTGTCTGATATTGGTCAAAAAGCTGTGAAGTACCTTGAGCAATCCCATGAAGAAGAAGAACTGCAAAATCGTGAAAAGTGGCAGGTAGATGTCGACTTGCATTTGGAACGGCTTTTTAGCTCCTTCTATGTACTGACGACCAACGAGAGCAATTGCGAAGAAGCTGTACGTCGCCAAAGTAACGACTTGGGTGTACACCAATGGAATCGACACCCAGTCGTAGCTCCATAGAAGACCGCATTTGGACCGAAATTCGTTAAATTCCTGTGTCGATAAGAAAACCGGATGTAAGATCTACGCTTTGTGAATCTACTTGAACGTTCAAGCGGGGACTTTAAATTCGATCGAAAAATATATATGGCTTTTACTGAATCACAATGGTCTACTAGTCTCGGTGTAATTATTAAATTTGGAATGCTTTTTAGTATTAGGTTTATCAGATTTACATCTGCACTGTTTTATCCATGATTAACTTGTTGAAGCAAAACTCGCTTCATATTAATTGATTATTGCCCAACGAGAAGGTTTGCTACGAACCTCCATTATTATCTTCAGCCCCTGCGAATCCGTCAACCGTTGGCTATGACGTGCTTCCTTTAGTAAATTGATAAACCACGTGCATGGTATCCAGTAAGTGTTGAACTCCACGCTGGGTACGGATTGGAACAGCTCTAGTTCCAAAGCAGTCATAAAACCTGTTGAGCAAACACGACCGCGGCTGAATAAATTCGCAACAAATTCGAATCAAAGCCACTTCAAAGATGAGCCGTTTTGCATGGACAATGATAGAAAATAGCACAAAAGTATAGTTGGTTCGTTCCTATTCATAGTTCAGACGACGGCGGGACATATAGTTCATTGAAGAATGTAGACGTAGCCAATAGACGGTCCAACTATACTTTTTCCTCAGTGACTCAGCTTGTACTCTCAGATATCTCGTAAAGTCGAATTCTTACCAACAGGTGCCAGACGACTGTGAATCGGCTTTCGCAACATGCTTGAATTTTTCTCACCTGAATCGACGACGTGGTCGAGGGTTGGAAAACGCCTTTTAACAGCTGAGCTGATTGAACGGAGGACCAGAATCAAGGAGAGATTTAGGTACCGCATTAAGGACCTCCTCAGTACACGTCCATACTCGTCATTACCAGTCACATAAAGCGCCACGGAATGCATCACTCTTAAACGTGATGAATATGGCTTTAATGCATGCTATGCGGAGCAATACAAATCGGATTGTAAAACTTGATCACGCTTATTCTCTTAAACTCACTTATCAGGCCAAGGTATGGCCATGTATTGTTCCCACCACCGACCAGCCACGTATGATACGTAAAATCCGAGCACAAAACTCAGAGGAATCAAGCTGATGAAAGTGTCACAGTATACCACGATCTGTTCAAAATCTCTGAAAGAAATAGTTTTACATACGTGTTCATCTATCGAATCTTAAAAACTCCACTGTGAACCTCCTTAGAGGTGAAAGACATTTGTGACACTGGAAAAGTACTATAAACGAACCTTTTTTGGGTGGCGGTAAATACGTTGCGGTAAAGGGTTGAAAGAATGGCGAAGAGTACCAGGAAGAGTAGAAGTTCCCTGTAGATCAGTTTGTACAGTGATCCACGCCACATAAGCAGCAGCCTGGTGAAACCCCCGCTAGTTGAGCTTGCAACTTCATATTGATACGAGACCGTCATTATGCAATGCCAACTTCACTTGCTACCCCGTTTCAGACTGTCTTTGTCCTCGCAACCTTGAACATCTTTTTCGTAACGCTTTTGCTCATTTCGCACGTCCCAGGATGAACATAACTCACTGGATCAGGGGATGGTTGACAAATATGTAGTCGAAGCAATGGATCGCCCCGTATAATCGCCGCGTCTTTTCCACATCATCACAAACCATTCGCAGTCACGTCGATGTGCAGAGTTTTGCGCCCTGAATATTCGAGGCCTCATTTTACATGCTAACAGCAATTGACATTGTTTCTCTTGCGGTTTCGATCTGCGACCTCTTTTCAGAACACATCGCTCTTGAAATCGTGATGGTATAGGCACACGATAAAACTGATATATGACCCTGAAAAATTCACAACGATTTAATGGGAATGTCCCAGGGTGAGAGGGCAAGGCAATACCAAGAGCTTGCGAGGTACGACGAACTTGCTCTTGGAAAAGCGCTAGGCCGTCCTTGACAAACTCAAGGGAAAAAACCGGGCGTGTCATGTACTCTGAATATTTTCGCTTTTAAAATACCGCTCATACTGCAGCAGCAATCTTTGCCGGAAATAACCGCTGAAGGATTGTAGTACATACATCAGGACAGTAGGTGCGTTTGGGTCGGGGAAGAATCCACGTTCATTTCCATCCAAGATGCGCATTGCCCTCTGTAGTTATTTTCGCAACATTTATTGCTTTGTCCGATTTATCAAACGTGTTCATTTCTACTGCGTGACAAATTGCTACTCAAATTTGGGGAGGTATGCATGTTGAACCGATGCCTAAAGTAGAGATGAAAGAAATGATCTGCAACTAGCTGCAGAAAGTTGTGATGAGGACGGATTCGCGATGTAACGACGTTGTTAATAAGATCGTTCGCCAATCTTGTATTTTGTAAACGATCCTAGTCGTTTCTCTGCAGTTTCCGGTCAACCTCATGTGTTATTACAAAATAAACACGAAAACGGATCATTAAAAAGTCTTACGACATGCACTGAATCCATAAAAGCAAAACGATCGGCGTTATGAATCGTGCATGCGAAATCGGATTACGATCGTGTTTTAAATTCAATAACTAATCGTCGTTCTGTTTATGTAATAACCAAACCACGTTGGAAATGACGCGATGCCATAGGGTGATCTATGAAAACGCGAATTTCGCTTCATTACAGCTAACTCCAATTGTTTCGAGTATCTACAGCTGGAACAGAGAGCACCAGATCAAACACTCAAAGTATAGACGCTTGACATTTATGGCGGGTGATTTGAATCGTACGCGGTTAAAGACTGAAAATATAATTCGGATGCTTCCCGCCTTTGTTGACCAAGTCGATCAATCGTGTGGCTTATGAGAGTGGAGGTCATTCTGTTCTCTTTGAGACACGCCGTAGAGCCTCGCAGCGTGGGAATCGCGCCAGTATGCAGCCCGGCGGTAAATATAGCTGTGTCCAAAAATGATTTCGCCTGAGAAAATAGTTTTATATTAGATTTCCGGGGCTGTCCAATCGCGTTTACCCGGCTTGCTCGTTTCAATCATGAGATAATGATATCGCGCTACCTTTTCTCCAATACAGGCGAATGATTCTTGCGCCGTTTGATCGCCGCAGAACATCGAAACTGTTCATTAAGTTCTAATTTTGATCAGGCATGACGCAAACGAGCAAAAAGATGAAAAATTAGCTATTACTTGTTCGTCAAAAAATCATAAAATTATAATGGTTCATTTAGTTTGAAGTCGAAGAGATATTACGATTCGACCTCTGTCAATTCGGTATAGCGACTGTTCGTATTTTAATATAAGTATATTTATTCGAGCAAAACCTTAGAGTCCAAAATCTGAATACGAGAATAGAAATAAAATAATAATAATAATAAGAGTAATGACATGCCGCGAAAAATGCTCGGAGCGTTGACTTACCCTCATTGGTCATTGCACCGAGTGATTGACCCAGTGAAGAATGTGTTAACAGGATATTGTTATGCATTTTTTCACTCTTATATAAATATTTGCTTCCTTTAGAGCCACCGAGAATGCCGGGTTTGTAAACATTCCTGGATAAATATGACTACACAGGCAATATCGGCTTGGAATGCTTGCACCGTGATTAACCGCATGCAGAGCATTAAATTCATGGCACCGCGTGACGAACACGTCACGTACCTAACGGAAGATAACTAATACGATCAGAATCATGCGTCTGAAACGAATTTATGGAAATTAATAAATCACGATAGATTCCCAATTTTGTTTTCATCGTTTCGTAACGAGTTTAAAAGAATTTCGATGGAGAAAACCATCGGCTTCGGACAGTGTAACACTTGCTAACACTCGATCTATAGAATACAGATGGTTGAGTTAGTTCCCTCCATTCGTTTCTTGGCGAACGTCAGCGGAAAGCTTTTTGGAAAATTGTTAGCTCGTACAAGTTGACGACAAACTGATTTCATCTCACACGACACGTTGAAGGCGGCATAAAGTAGGTGCACCGGTTATGCGCTATTCCGCAACCGCCGCGGAGAAGAATTTTCAGCCACAGAGTGCTGTGCAGTCGGGTATCAAGGTGGAACGAGAGTGTTTACAAGCATTCTTAAACGTTCCTTAACGGTAAGTGATCAAAAATAAAATGATAAAATGCACGTTTGCAATTTTTGGTATTTTATACCTTGAAGCACAGTTCCCAAAACGATGAAACCACTTGATCAAACAGGATGGTCACAAGGTTTTGATAAGATCATCAAGGACCTGCATGGATCGGATAATTTGCAGTGTATCATGTTTACGTTTATCAACGCGGATTAATTAGACGAGCGATTGAAACAATATGAAGCAATGATTTCAGCAAATATTTCATGTTCTTTTTTCAAGGAACAAACAAGCCCCAGTAATAACCTCGATGAACATCGTGAGATTGTTTATAGGTATACGGAGAGCAACGAAGCAGGTGACATGCCCTTCAGAAAACTTATAAAACCGTCTACCGTTGGCCTATTTTCGGTCTCCTGTTGGCGAATTTTATTTTTGTTATTCCTTTTTGCGCGGTGCTTCTAAAGTATATAGCGTTAGACGATCTCGGGCGTATCTTAAGTATCTTACGTATCGTATGATTAAAACGGCCGTTGAATTACCTTCGAAAAATCTCGGGTCTACTTCACTCTGTCATTGTAGCGGGTCGTTCCGCGTCATTGGAATGGTCCCAAAGATTCGCCAACTAATTTCTAGAAATTACGAAGAGTAATCTATAAGAGCGCTCATGCTTTACATCTCGACTGCATCCACTTGTAGCGTGCTTTTCTTTTGTTTTTATTTTTTTGTTTGTTAAGTGTACGAATCAGAGCAAACACTGATTAGCCGTTGTCAATCACGAGCACAGTGTTTTAATTTGGTTTATTTTTTCATGTTTGTGGTACAAAGGAGCTTGAAGGCACATCCAAAAATTGAAGAATTTTCATTCGCAACGCAGGATGTGCGCTGTTTAGTATGTCGAAACAGATAAATTCACCAGACAAATTATTGGGAAATAAAATGTCACTGGTTTAGAACTAACAAGTTTTTATCACTATATCCACCACGGAGTGTTAGGGTACAATTTCGAAAATTGTTTTTACAATGCAGACCAGCAAAGCACACAGGTGTGTTTCCATCGGGCGTTACTCGCTTACTGGTGCGAACTGGCATCACAAAACTGGCCGGCAGCCACTCGTCTGTGCATCGTGGCAATAATTAACATTGAGGCTAGTCGATCTTGATTCGATGGCAGTTTCCCAAAATCTAAAAGGGTCGAATGTCAAGCTCAATGCCTGCATACTCGGTAATGCTTGACACAGGCTGCGACGTTGTCCAGTTCTCTTCATCCTTTAGGAAATCTGGATAATCTGCACTGTATCGTTTACCTGGAAAAATACTGCACTCAAATATTTTCAGCAGAGGTATTTGGAAATAGTGAATAACGTGTAGTGTGGCCAAAAATGACCTGGCCAAAGGACAGACGGAAGCAAAATAAATTTGTTTATTTTTTAATAAGACTACCTAGAGTGGTTCGAAAATTACCTCCCCCTCCTTTTTCAATTTCTTGACATTAGATGAACTCTATCGAAGCCATTTTTCCTAAGATGACGCTGTATTATCCAAGCAGATGTGGTACAATAGCGAAATATTATCTGGCCTGCGGGGATTAATATCAGCTACTTTCCCTCATATATGCCCATGGTTAATGTTTTGCAAGACCATCGTTTTTTTATCTTCAATTAAAGAGATTGAACAAGTTAGTAGTTATGAAGCATAAAAATGAAATCGTCAACTTCTAAAACAGTTGAAAAATTTATTCTTACTACCAACTTATGGGTAATTTATTTTTTCGCATAAATAATTCGTACGCATGTTATCTTACCTTTCGGTAAACGTGACATTCCTCGTGAGGTAATAAACAATCTTATCGTTAGTCGCATGCGAGAGGAGATAATATGAAATAGGGACGTACAATTGGTCAGTAACCAATATAAAAGCATTCCATTTTCTTGTGTAAGATTGAAACACAGGTCTCTGTTATATTGTACTGCAGATGTTAAAAATATCTCCTGCACCATTGACTCTGAAAACTGATAGTGACAATTAATGTACTTAAAACTTTTTTAAAGTCTATAAACGTATCGTAATTCTTCTCATTTATCTCTATATATGACATTGTATATTTCTATTCACAAATGTGAATGCTGCCACATAAATGCCCAAAAAAAAACTCAAAATAAAAATCTGCAGAATTTCCCAAGTAACGCTTTGATTCAAAATGTACTCCGCAAAATTATAATTTAAATAGTTCGTAAGTATACGATAGAGCGAATATCGCGGCAGTGTTGCTTTATTGAATAATAAAACTGCCAGCGATAAAGACTTTCCTTACCATAAATTAAATTCGACCCAATTCCTTGCAACTTGGTCCGCCACGATACGAGTGACTTTAGTCCGATTTCAATGGTCATCCATAGCATTTCGCTCAAATACATCTTGTTCCGGCCATAGATGAATTACATAAATATACACTTTGTTGTTTGTATAAAGAAAAACGACGAAGAAATTATAGACAGCAAAGCGGAATGTAATAGCAAGTCGTAACTACATTTTTCAGTCATATGTATACGTTAATCTTCTAAAGTTCACCAACAATTATCTAATTAGACAATGACCCGATACCATTAGTCGATTTATTCATTAGTGCATTCTTACTACCCTTCGTAAGTTGCAAGTGATGCAACAGAGTATGCAATAAGGTATATTTTTAATTCGAGGACAATTACATAATATATCGTCAATTTCGTACGCGCCTCTATTCGTATTGTCTTCCTTCGGAGTTTGGTGATCGTGTTCGTTGACTGAAAACAGTTAATTAAAATTTGTGACTTAGGGGATTGCGTGTTAAACAGCTCCCGATGATAAAGAAACTACCGGGTCGCCTCTTTTCTTTCTTCTATCAATGTCATGTTTAATTATTCAAAGTTTAAATAACGCTTCATACGGTGAACGCGAAGCACTAAATCGCAATTCTTCAAATTACCCGCCAAACGAATCGGACTTTGCATGCCATCTTTAAATCTTTGATCAATGGTTGAGTCGAGTCGCCTCCACGGTCTTACGACCATAGACTCTATAACTCTATGATATCCACAGCTGAGTCCGCTGAGTCAGTTCAGTCGGTTCAAAAGACAAAAAACCGAAAACTTAGATATTTTGGGATTCGGGATTTGAAAGAAATTCAGCAACTGAGCAGTTAAACAAGCGTGACACGCAAACCTTTCATCAAAATTCACGCGATATTAATCTTCTACTCAGGCGCGTCAGTAAAATTCCATAAAAACTACCAAATCATAACCTATAAATTGTTGTTTTGCCTATATGTTATTTACTCGGAATCAACATTTATTCAAATAGTTGAGAGTTATTTTTACGATATGTAAATAGAGAATCAGTTCTAACAAATAAATATAGAAACAAAATTTAGGGACCTGAGCAAAAATGGAACAAAATATAAAGAACAATTTTGGAGACTCAACACGTACATGAATCTCCAATTCTGAAATCGGTTATATTTCAGGTATAATGGAGGTGGACAGGTCAATACTGCTGCAAAAGCAGGTCCGTGACAATTCCTCCGATCTGCAGAGCGAATTTTACGACATGAAAAACTGGGAAGAACAAATGAAGCGTAAAGACTCTGAGCTTTTGCATGCATCGGGGGATCGGGTATATTTTTCTGAATTACTATTTCATTATTATTACAAGGTTATGTCGTTTGAGTTAAGGAGGAATCAATTAGCTTTTTAATTCAACCGCGCTTGCTATTTTGGCTGAAAGGTACTTCCGCCAATCAGAAGCCGTAAAAAGAGCGCTGCCAAACAAGTTAAGCCAAAGACAACAGAGAATGAGGCAAATAGGAAACGGATCAAGTCGTCAGATTACACTTCGTGGGATAAATTTGATGTGGTAAATGTCACAAGTTTAAAGTTGAAAATTTTTAATCAAAGCACTAGCTTCGCATTGTCTGTAGATCAATTTTGAGCTCTTTTACCTTGAATTTGCTGACGTTCCAGGACAAAGCCTGTGAAGAATTGGATAGGCAGGAAGAACACGAATCATCAGACGAGGAATTGTCCAAAGAAGAACTTGAAAAAAATCACAATCAAGCAGTAGCTCATAAAGAGAAAGGGAACGTTTTTGTCAAAAAACAACAGTGGAGCCAAGCGGTTCAGTCTTACGATGAAGCAATTAAAGTATTTCCCTACGATGCTGTGTTCTACGCTAATCGAGCACTCTGCCATCTCAAGATGGACAAGTGAGTTCTCTGTGCTCAAAGTGCAAAACTCTGGATTGCTTGCGATTTTCAGTTGTGGACGATTTATTCGAGTAGCGTAATAAGCTGGCATTTGATATCTTCGATAACAAGAGAAATTTGTTTTCTACTAGTTTATATTCGGCAGAAGCTGACTGCACAGCAGCTATTCAACTCGATGAACTTTACGTAAAAGCCTATCATCGACGAGCCACTGCGAGAAAAGAACTGAAGCAATATAAAGAGGCAATGGAGGATTTAGAAAAAGTGTTGAAACTGGATCCATCAAACAAGGATGCCAGCAAAATGTTGACATTAGTGAAAAAAAAAATCGAAAGCTCAAAGGTGAGGTGAAAAATGACCGAAAATTTAACGTTTTGATTTGCAATTGTCTATGGGTGTATTGGAAATTCGTAAAATGTGAAACAGTCCGCATAAAAATCTTATATTTTTAGCCCTTACTTGTATCACAATCTGATCTTACTGATGATACACCAATTGAAAAGAAAATTGGGGAAAAACTATGTGGTGGTCCTGTTAAAAAGCCTCAGAATATAGAGCCCACATCTTCAGTAGTTCCAAAACCAAAAATTCCCTGTTGGTCATTGGGAGAAGGAGAAGATGTCGCTATTATACAACCGGTCATGAAACCTCCTCACCAAAGATCTAAAGTAGGTGCTGGGACAAGTAACAACAAAGCCATTTGATTTGTCGATACTCGTAATTCCCAATAAATATCTACTAAATTAAATGAAACGAGAAATTGTTAAGTTAAAATTTTCAGAAACCGCTACGAAGAATAGAAGTTAAAGAAACAGAATCCAGGAACAGCAATATAGAAGGTACCGTCAAGAAAATAGAGCCACTTATAAGTGAAGTAATTCCAGTGCAAGAAGTTGAGCACGATACAGTTAGACCAACAAATCTCGAGCACGTTGAATTACCACCTGTGCCAAGAACTACGGTACAATTTTTCATGAATTGGAAAAAAAATAAGGACCCGGAATTTCGCTTCCTCTACTTGGAGGTAACGTTTGACGATAATTCTACAAGATTTAGCAGTCCGAATGATCAATTCGACACATTGTTACTTATTTTTTATATTCTTTTAGCAAATGCCTGTAGATACAATACACAAGTTATTTAAAGACTCTATGGAACCGGATACATTCAGTGAGATATTAACAATTTTGTCAACTGAATTTATAAACAGAAAAAAGCCACTATTTCGATATCTCGAAGACCTTGCACAAGTAAAGCGATTCGGTGCTCTTACTATGTTCATGTCTACTGCTGATAAAAATGGTAAGATGTTTGTAAGCAGCTACACATTACGGAAATGATTGTTCTCTATATACAATAATCTTTTACAGCTTTGAAAACGATTTTCAAATACTGTGAAGTGTCTGAACATAAATCACAGGATGAACTTGCATCTCTACAAAAGAAGTATGAAGTTTAAAGAAAACCACGGTATGCTTGATTTGGCACAGCAGCTAGTTTATGAGGTGTTAAATCGCCAGTAAAATAGCTATTGTAGATGAAAATTTCACATAAATTTAAGAAAAAAGAAGTCGACACTTGTGTTTGTAAATCTTTACATTTTGAGTTATCATATTCCAAGATCTTGTGAGAATTGATTTATTATCCGTTCCGAACAAAATAAAAAAGGATCTTAATTTTCCGACTCAAGATCTTACTCTTTAGCCTAATAGCTGTTGATAACGAATCTGATTGTACACATCTTCCAATATCTGACTTTTTTTTTGACAATTCAGCATTATACGTCATAACGTTTCTTTTGGTAAATAAAAGTGACCCTTTCGAAGAAAAAATTTGTGTTGCTCTGTTTTTCCTCTTACATCGACTTATTAAAAACAAGAAAACCGGATTGACCGGAATGAGCTCGTTTTTGCCGCAGATCATGCTGGCCAGTCGTCTATAAATAAGCCCAACGCAAGTCAAGTTTCAAACAATCGTGGGTAACGCGCTACGCGTGGCACATGCGCAGGATTTGGCGTGTGCGAGGGACTCTGCATCGTTTCTACGCGGCCGTAATAAACCGCAACAGAGATTGTCGAGCTGTCGAAGCCCGACTTGAGATGCGGTATTAGTCGAACCGAGCTGATCGCGGTGGTCGAGATAATTATTTATAACGATACAAAATACTCACTCGGCATATTCTGCGTATCGAACACGGACGTCGGTAAGTCAGCGCCCTGTAGACTTGGCGCATTTGACATACGTATGATTCGACAGCTTCGACAGTCAGCTGTAAATCCCAATCCTGCATTATAAAGTGGTCCGATCCTCGTGTCGTCTTCACCATAATATAAGTATGTAAGGTGTGTTCTTGCGCATCCACAGCCGCTTCGTCCGCACATAACGTCATTACATTTAACTATCATTGTCGTGACGTCACGTGGGGGGCTTGTCACGTGACTTTGCTACTCCGCATCTTCGTTTAGAGCATAAAGTATATTCTTACACTATGGTCTGCACTACAGCTGTGAGAACGCGGTGCGCTGTAAATCTTCGATCACACGGCACATGGGACGAAAAATTTTGTTCATGAACCGAGGACCTGGCGAGCGGAATTGGTACTAAACGCTCGATGTTCCACGGATGGAGGTTCTTTTGAAAAGCATTGACAATTTCATCAATTTTTCTTTTCCAGATAGATGTCTCGAGCCAAATGGCAAGTTCGACAATGTTAAAATACGTCGCGGCGCTTGACGTTGGGACGACGACTGTTCGATGTCACATCATAGACAAGAATGTGAGAACCATTGGTGCTGCATCGGAAAAGGTTTGATCTATTACAATACATCTAGATGAATTAAAAGTGTTAAACCCAACACGGAATTAGCTTCACATTTCTGTGCAGGATCGCGATATATCTAATTGTTTATATAGTTTATTATTAGTTACGTAAGTGCAGCACTCGAATCTTGGGTGATAAATTATTACATCTACACAGAGATCCATCAATTATCTAGATCTGGCAATATCTGTGCCTGATATCAGAACAGTGACCTAAATAATAATTTTCATTATTCATAATTCATAACAGTGCGTATAATAAATGCTAATGTTCCTTTCAATTTATTCTGTTACATTTTTCGGTGTAAAAATCGACAAATTTGCTACGGAAATAAGCAATAATATCACTCTAAAGGTGAAATTCGTTACACGTATATCGCAATTATACACAACGCGCATTTCAGTTGCAAAAAAGACTTATTCGTACTTTCGAATACCATTGTTTCGTGATTATTGCGACGGAATTCACTACTGCTGTATTTTAATTAACCGCATCGACAAAATAGCCTCTTTTTGTACGCTATAACTGGAGCGGTAAATACGTATTCAGATCAAAAATTGCATGAATATAAACAATCTGTTTTCAACGGCCGCATTCTTTACAAATGTCTTCTAGTGAAAATATATAGTAACGTTTATTTAGATTCAAGCTATACGTAATTACTTTTAAACTGCCAAGCCTCGGTTCGCGATAAGACGGTATATATAATAATTATAGTAATTGATTATATAATACTGAAATTATATACAAATGTATAAGCTGCCAGATTTTAGTATGCAACACAGGTGGATCAGAATAGTTCTGCAAATATTTCTGCACCTTATTCAGTGTTTACTGAATTTTTCGTGACTCCTTTGTCAGCGTAAGCTGAGAAGAATGAGCGTCGTTACTGAGAATCTATGTCCCACGAGAATAACATACATTTACTTGATCGTTGTAGAGAACTAAATTCAAAGCACCTTGTGTCCAACATTTCTGTTGACTTTGCTGCGAAACTGATTAAGTATACATACACACGGTTCATATTACAACGTCAACTTTATATACTGCAATAAAACTTGGAGGCTTCTATTCAGAATATATTAGAGTGTCAATAGATGGTGACTGTAAAGTAAATAAACTGCTTTTGACCATTGCAACTTTCGGCCGATTCTCGCTAGTCCGCAATAATTGTATCTGTTTGAAGAAAAAATTAATTTCTTGTAACCATCAAAGCTGCACGTCTGAATTGAAATAAATAAACAAAACAACACAGAAAACAATCCGGAATAATATAACGTGGATGAATGGACTGCCGTTATCAAACCTTGCACTCATTGTCAGCGTGATGTAATCATATACCACGATAGAAAGACGGATGAATGTATGACTGGCACAGACGCTTTTATTAGTAGCGATGTGGGCGCGAGATCCATGTAGTACTGTTAGATATATTTTACAGTAACGGTCTCACAATCAATCTGCTTGACATTAAAGCGTAGTGGCTGAAGCTGCGAACACGCTGTTCGTACGAATACTTTTGTACAGCGCGCCTAACTCGATGCAAGCTATGTTTAATTATTATATCCATACTTGATTATTCAGCGCAAATCTATAATTCAAGCAAATGTTCTCAGTAACGTGCTTTAATATTATAGGAATCTACGGTTAGATATCAGTCAAATACTTGTCGGAACTTTAAGAACACTTTGTTTACATGAGAAAGTAGGATGTAAGAATGTTGAGTTGTTATGGTTACGACAAGTTTTCGGATTTCGAAATTACATTTAGATGATTATGCAAAGTACCGCTGCATTAAACTTAATCGTAAAACTTTTTTCAGGTGGAAATAATATATCCGAAACCCGGATATGTAGAAATCGACCCGGACCGATTATGGGAGACTATAATTCGAGTGATGAAAGATGCTTTGCAAGGTGTTTTTTTCTAATTTTTTTACTGTCGATCGGTTCAACAGACTTTAAAATGAAACACTTGGCGGAACATTTATTATACCAATAAAAATTTTTCACTACAGATGCAAACTTGGAAGCTAATCAGATAACCTGCATTGGTATATCGACACAGCGAGGCAGCTTCACAACATGGAATCGCGAGACAGGGAAACATTATCACAAGTACGTTGTGATCTTCAAAATTTTTATAATTCTTTTACAAACTGGCCTTGTTCTCGAATAAAATTCCTACTCTACTGAATTTACCTGTTATTAAAAATCCGATGCAGTTTCATCACCTGGAAGGACTTGCGAGCAGACCAAATGGTGAAGGATTGGAACTCTTCTTTAACAATGAAGGGGTTGCGTTCCGGTGCACATTTTCTCTACATGATTTCTGGGAGTAAACGTTTCCTAGCTGGCAGCGTCTTGAAGCTAATGAATACTCAGGTACATATATACAATATTAGTACGCTCGGATGGACGGGATATATGAGTAAGTACGTTATACCAATCTCGATTTTTTCAGTATTATCGACTCACGTAACGCAGCGTACTTACAAAGATCTCACGTTTTCGGCATAAAAACAAATTACGTAACCCCGAGTGGTTTTACCGTTAATTAAATTAAAATGATCCGCATAAAATCACTTAGCAGATTTCAAGCAACTTGTATAATCTAATCCTCAGATACGTAAATTTGAATACTACTGCCGGACAGTATTTGGCGAATTAATATTAAGTTTTTTTAACGCAAGGTTATTCTCGACGTAAATGATACGTGAAAATGTCACGTCCGCTTGCTTTGATTAGTATTCCAATGAATATAAATATAAATTTGACATTGAAATCATACCTATTCTCTGTGTAGAATATAAATTCTCGTTAGTCCCGCCAACGACAGTTTTGTACAATGTATTTATCTTATAAAAGTGGAATCTCTGATCGGCACACGACGTTAACTACATCAGCATTTCCGAAGCAATTTTAAGCTGAGTTTGGGATACCATATTCATGAATGTATTTCATGATATACCTATAATTACCTTTCATTGTTAGACGACGTTGCGGTTGACTTGGGCGTTACACAATGTGCCTGGTCTGAAGGAAGCTGCGATGGGAGGCAAAGCGGTGTTCGGAGGAGTAGATTGCTGGCTTCTCTACAAATTTACAGGTTGGCATACTTCTAATCGTTATTACCAATATATCAGTGATCCTGAATCGCTACATGAACGTATTGTCAAGATCTGATTCGATCTCCTTGGAGCGTGGAATAATTCTACCCCACTGCGACTCAAATTGCAAAACAAATAAAATAGTTCATTTTCCAGCTCACTACTCACGAATGTAAAATATAATTCAGGTAAACATGTAACCGACGCATCCAGCGCTTCCGCCACCGGACTCTTCGATCCTTTTACGATGCAATGGGCAGGCTGGGCTATAAAGATGTTCAAACTGCCCCGACACATGTTCCCCGAGGTAGTCGACACCGCTGGGAATTTCGGTAACGTCCCAAAGAATTTGTTCGGGGCTGAAATACCAATTCGTTGCTCGGTGAGTACATCTTCGAGGAAATAACACTGTTTTTGGATAAAGCGTTCGAATAGCTGCACTTCGTTGCAGAGTATGAGAAACGCTTTCAATCTCATCGTAAATGATTTGACACGTGATCAATCATCACTTTCTGATTTTGTTTTAATTCGTGTAATTTGAAACATGCGGTCAGCGGCATATTTTTCTTATGGGTATATCTACATAAGTTTTAACGAATTCATTTGATAGTAATTTTCAATTCACGTTTCGCAGATGGCAGATCAGGCAGCCTCCTTGTTTGGATCGACCAGTTTTCAGCCAGGGGATTTGAAGATCACCTTGGGAACGGGGACCTTCGTGAATGTTAACACAGGCACTAATCCTCACGCCTCTTTGACTGGTGAAAACTTTATGCCACGTTTTTCCCGTTCCTATTTTAACGTCGATACTTACAACTATTCAAATTTATGCAGGACTCTATCCGCTCGTGGGCTGGCGATTAGGAGCAGAAACGATCTACGTGGTCGAAGGTGCATCGAACGACACGGGTTCCCTTATCGAATGGGCCAAGTCCATTGGTGGGTGAAGATTAACCATTTAAATGCATCGATAACTTACTGTCTGTTTCAATATTTGCATCCAATTTTCCGATAGGTGCATTAATTGCAGATGTAATTATGCGACTTGATTGCGTAAACGAATTGAGAAAATGTGCGTTACATGTCTTCTGAGATAGTCAATCTGATCAAACTTTATAAGAGGACAGTATACTTGTATACGAATTGTCGTACAATCTTGAAATTTACAGGAATAATTAACGAGCCTGAGGAAACGTCTGATCTAGCAAAATCCGTCAAAGACTCCGATGGAGTTTATTTTATCCCCGCGTTTAGCGGATTGCAAGTGAGTCCTAAATTTTTATTTCACATCCGCGTTATAATACAAGCATCGTTGCAATTCGTACGTCGACAATGGCAATTCACTAATTACTGCTGTTGCTGACGTAGATTATACCTGTTCTAATTGAAATACTTAATAAATGAATAATCTATTTCCTGCATCGACAGGCACCGATCAATGATCACACAGCGGCCGCGGGTTTCCTCGCAGTGAAGCCTACGTCTAGCAAGGCGCATCTAGTTCGCTCGATCCTGGAAAGTATTGTATTCAGGATACTTCTGATATACGAGTCTCTCCAGCAGGAAACAGAATTTACATATCACAGGATAAGGTGCGTATAATAAACCATGCCGTAATTACATGGCACAAAGTCAATTTGGATTATGTTAGCCAAGATTTTTGCAAAAAGCATTATATTTTGAATCTATACGGTATATTGCATAAACACGAAATAACTTGCGATAATTTTGAATCGTCAGAGTTGACGGTGGCGTCTCGAAAAACGATTTCATGATGCAGCTACTTGCTGACGTGACTGGTTTGCAAGTCGAACGCGCCATAAGCAGCGAAATGTCTATTTTAGGCGTTGCATTTTTGGCTGGGTTATCCTTTGGTAAGTCGTTCCTCTGTTAAAATAGCACAATCATCAAACACCGTTACTGTGGGTTGCGATTCTACGTAATGAACGTCAAAAATGCGAGCGCATGACCGTTCTAAATTTTTATAAATTGGGGTTCAAGCAACATCTGATACGTGTTACATAGAACTGTATGCGATATAAGCTTCTAATTCACTTGTGTATGCGTAGGTGTGTGGAATAGCAGAGAAGAATTACTTCAACTTCGTGAAGTGGAGAAAGTGTTCAGTCCAAAACGCGAAAGGCAACAGGATTATCAGGCGATAGTAGAACTATGGCAGAAAGCAGTCGAACGGTTCAAGGATTGGTATTGATACTAATAAAAAAAATTAGATAAAGTTTTCATATCGTTCCTCATCAAAGCGTGACCTTCTATCGCATCTGCAACTGAACCTGGCAAAAATGTTTTACAGCGAAAAATCTAAAAGTAGAGAGTAAATGTACGTACCAAAATGTTGTTTCTGCCTGTGAACGACGATCAGATGTATTTATAAATATGATTGAAGCTGTTCAAAAATATGCGAGAACTAAATATTTGTATCGAATTGTGTTCGGCGCAAGCAGCTCTTTGTACATATTATATAGTAATTAAGAATCGGCACGTAGTAGTCGTGACGTTTATATTTTTTGCGTATAAGTCTATGTCGTTCTGCGCTAACCAATCCAATTGACCTTAAATTAAATATTTATATATTAGAATGACTGGTTAGCTTTTGAATAGCTCATATGAAAATCGCTGCAATAAAAAACCTTGACTAAAAGTCTGAAACATAAATCGATTTTTACACACGCCATGCATTTAATATTGCAAACCCAGTTGGCAGCGCTCATTTTGTACAGTGCCTTTTTCAAAATTATAATCAATTTGGAAACGAAAGTATTATGCATATGATGATATACATGTATCATGTATGCACATACGTAGGTATATGATAGATATGCATGTTGTTGTTTTTTGTTCTTCTGAAAACTGATATCATACATGTACAGATATTTTTTTCGTATAACAAATGAATAAACCGTTATATTTTATAACCATATACGTCTGATCTCTGAATGGCCCTCCAAAAAACACGTCTCGCTTAACTATTATAGGTTTTATTTACCGATGAATAGCGTTTCTAAATTTTCGTTGATTTTGTGTAATAATTCACCAATCCATGTTTGTTCCCGAACCAGCTGAGTGACTTGCAGTAGAAGCAAAAGGCTGAATAGACTCGGTTTCTTGTCCTATATCAAGGCTTTTAATTATTCTACTTAACCTTCGGGTTCTTGTCCTATATCAAGGCTTTTAATTATTCTACTTAACCTTAGTCGAATCTGTCAACAATTTTTTTTGAGGCAGTTTATCAGATATCAGTCATGAAAGTGGTGTTCTAGCTCCTTGCGATTATTCAGCGTACCCCATTCAATATTGATGTAGGTTTTCTTTTTTTATCGATTACTGGATTTTGTTTATTGGTTCAATTTTTCGCGGGGCCAATGTCTGCATGCAATGTCAATGCATGACAATCTGCTTCGTTGTTACATAAACAGGCATTTTCGTTGTGGTCAATATATTCTTAAGGAAAGCGAGAGGAATAAAATTATTTCACATGGACATATGTATACGCGTATCCTTTGGAGCAATATAAGTCGTTTGTCTATCAGGCATGGAAAGTTTTGGGGAAAGTTATGTTTTTCGTAAAAATTTTCGAAAATTCTTACGCACAAATGAACACAAATCGAAAATTACGAGTCGAGTAACCTGCAGTGGCTGATACTCGAATACTTCTTAATATCAATTTCGTCAATAACGCCTCCTCACATATTCTTGTGTCGCTGATAAAAGAATGTAGTGATATTTTAATTTAATAATTTGTGAATATCAATTAATCGTTTCACCGATAGTCTATTCCAACATACAATTATAGCAATCGTCGTCTAGTCTATTCCCAAGAGTCGTATAGAAGAGTCGTACAGATAGTGATAGCATACATCCAGTTGTGTCAAAATACACATGTTTCACTATCACCGATGTAATGTACTAAATGCATAATTTATATCATCACTACTTTGCCAATGAAAGATAATTCGGCCCTAACTTTCCCTAGAAAAACAACCTCTTATTTCAATCAGTCGGATTGCAGGTAGTACCGATGTTGTCAATCATTCAAATTAAAAAAGACATCAACAAGAAGGTTTTTTCAAAAAAAAAAAATATATATATATATATATACATATACAATTATACATATACATTAGGGTGGTTCTTATTTAGGGTGTTTTCGAAAATTCCTGCGGACGAAACACAACTTTGAGGTTCTGGGATTTCGAAAATTTTATCGCTGGAAATCAGCCTTTTTTTTTTAAATACCTATGACTACAGGGAAGACGTAAACCAAATTTCAGATTTTTCGAAGCACTATTAAGACGGGGAAAAAAAAAGAATGTAGTAAGCTCGAATTCCCACGTTATTTAAATGGGAAATTTCACTGCCTTGGAGGCAGTTCTTAGAGTTGACCTACAGGCTTCAAGTTTTGCGTAAATTTTTTTTGATTTTTTTTTGCAAACTTTTTTCCACCTTGTCCGCAGGAATTTTCTAAAACACCCTAAATCAGGACCAGCCTAATATAGATATATGTTGGAAAAAAGATGTTGTCCCAATTACTTGATAGTAGCATATATATAATAAGTATTCCTCGAGAATGTCGTGTGCCCAGAAAATCCACTGTTCAATCTTTAGTTCAATAAATAAATCGAAATACAAAACATCATCCATTACCATTCACACACTCTATAGGTGGCTGGATGAATTCGCGAATGCCTTAACTTTCGGCAAAATTTATCTCTAAAGATAAAATGAATAAAACGATTATCGAGTAGATGAAATAAATATATTGGGCAATAAAACATGAAATGCTGTTATAGTCGAATGCGAAGAAGTTCTGGAGGGTTCCAAGCATAAAAAGTGTTCACACAGGTATCCTCGGCAGCAGTATCCTGCGAGAGCAACCGCCGATTCAAGATACAGCAGAAACCGTTTTCGCCAGAGGCAGTAAATAATTCTACGGAGGATAACTATACGATATACGATCCCTGCAAGCAAAGATCAGGTTTCTAACGCGTCCGTACCGGCGAATGCTCAACGTTATACGTATAATATTCGTGTGTAAAGTGAGCACAAGTGAGCTTTGTCGCAATATTTATACTGCTGGAAAACACGCAAACTTGTGCTGACTCGAATCATCTAAGTGTTACTCTGGGCGTAGTTGGCGTTTTTTCCCCGCAAGTGCAAGCATGGTGAGTACGTAACGTTCCGAACAGTTGTACCGTAGTTGCGAATTGACGCTAACGGATATGATAAAAATTTAGGAAAAATCGCCCTCGTCTTTGCTGTTACATGAGCGATGATCGGGAGCGTAACTCGCTCAGGTTGACAGTATGAAAGTTTGTCTGAGCAGACTTTCTAGTTCACATAATCGCGGATATAAAGAGAGGGAGTCGGATCTGCAGTTGTGTGTTTATGCACTTGCACGGGGAAACGTGTTCGCGTTATAGATGTGTACCGGATTTTTTACATCACGGAACAAGCAATCGAACCGCGGCCCGACCAAGTATCGGCATATAACAATATACCGTAGCCATACGTGCATACGTGTAAATGCGACTTGTTACTGTGACTTTTTATACGAGTTGATAAACGACACAGCTTGTGGGGATTATAAATTAAAATAAGGTCCGAAGGTTAAAATTAAAACACACGACTGTCATTCATCCCAGTCATTAGAGTCGACCGCCATATTAAATTTGTTAGTTGAAGCTGCAATCTTTAGTAGCCGATCACTCATGGAGGCTGGAATATTGAGGAACTCGTCGCGCGTACGTACTTTCAGTGAGACTTTTTTTGTTCCCCGTTCAAAGGTGTTCGATCCGACTTGCAGCATTACGTACTTCGTATTTTGAGACCTTGTGTATCGAATGATCTTTCAGGGTGATTACAGCACCGTGGTTGACTTGGCGGGAGCTGTCCCTACAGACCTTCGCGCAGTTCCCAACTACAGGATTGACTTTTCATCCTGTGAAAGTCCGGACAGCGAGCATGAATCTGCACGAAACGTCGACGGGTCTAAAGTGAATTTGTTACAACCTACGGATATCGTTCTACAAGTCGGTGAAACTTGTGAGTAAATTATCAATTAATTATTACAGATTATCCCTGTCGCCGTCAGCTTGCCGATAGCGAGAAATGTACATTTTATTGTCATCAGCGATACCTCACGACCCAATGAAAAACGTAGCTCTCTTTGATCAGTTTTGTATAATCTACGCTCACTGGTTTGCGATTCCAATACACAGTCTGTATTTACTTACACAAGCCTGGTCGAGGTTCAAGCCGCCAAATTGAAGAATCGCAGATTAAATACCTGCCAACAAGGTAGGGTTGAATTCAGATTTTGAATTGATAATATTAGCGCCACTCAACAATATCATTAAACTGCAAGCTTCGTTGTTTGATGTTAAGCACTTATCGTTTCTTCATCAGCAGCGCATTTGAAATCTTGTTGATTGCTTGTCAGATATGATAATTAATACAATGTTTTTCCCGCGCTTCGTGTTTCCATGGCATCAAACCAGAGTGTTTTTATATTATTTTTAACTCTATCCAATGTCAACAACTTCTTGTTTTCACAACCTGGCTATTGAATTCATTAAATACACTATTCCGACGGAAATTTCGCCATAGAGCAACTTGGCGATAATCCTGTATTCATCACGGGTTATAAATATTTGCGCAGGTTTCAACACCTCTAGAGATATTTGATTAGCAAGATCGATGTGAACTTTATAAGAGGAATCAAGAGACGCGTTTAAGAAAACAAAGAAAACTACTAAAGAACAAATAAAACGTCCGTGCGTTACACATTCAAAACATACTCTGAAAGCTTAAGTTTGACCCAAAAGATATCCAAATTCGTGTGTTGTATTATTATTAAATTACTAAATTATTATTGATCGGGTACTCTGGTTTGAGCTCGCTCTATTTGTCAAGGTGTATTGCATTATTAGAACTTCACGGTCGACGGAACGGTAAAACTGGGAACGCGGAAATTACAAACTGATTAAGTAGTAATTACAACCCATCATTAATCGCTCTGTCGAACAAGATCAGGAAGCACGCTGAAAATGAAAGAAATCACTTGAAAATTGTTCGTAATTATGTGATATATTATCCGTGCACTTTCTTCGCTTTCGTTTTCATTGATTACCGTATAATATCATACACGTGGTATATCGATCAAATATATAGTTAGTAGCTCAATGCAAGACCGGAATGACTCTCAGACCGTATAGGTAACGTCTGGAATTTTCCAGCAGCTCTGCGTGTGCTAATTATTTATTATTTATGCGCCTCGTACACATGTTCGATTTCCACGACAGTCCCGGTTCTGTATAACACGCAAGTCGTAATTTCACTGCCAATTTATTCTTAAGGGGGCATAATTTACCAATACTGTATTTACGCCGACGATATTCAGATCTCGATATTTTCGGCATAAGATTATAGACAGGTATATTAGCTATGAGACATTGAAATATTTCACATTATATCGATTACAAATAACAATGCAGGATAGATAATTCTCATACTAAAATAATAATCTCGCGATACAGCGATTTACACTAGGCAGCACTGTAGGTCTGAATCCCGAACATAAGTGAGCCACATTTTTTCGGAAACTAAAAATGCGTTTCATCAGACTTGCTTTCGATTACAATTAGATTTCGTGTCTGAAAGTTGTAACAATTGCCATAAATAGGCTGAAAATTTTTATTTTGATCTAGATGGGAACGTCGGTGCTCGATACAAAAAAAAAAAAAAAAGAGAGAAAAAACTAAAAAAATACCTTGTGGGAAATATGATTTCAATCAACTAAGCAATACAAATCGTTAATCTAAATATTTTGTCGTCTAATCACCTTTCTAGGTATTCAAACCAATTAGTCATTCGTCGGTAGAACTGTTTATCGTTTAATTTGTTCAGGTCACGGAAGGTTGTATCAACCTGATATTTACATCATCACCCGTATCCTGTAGCGCTCATAGTTGACTGAAGCCTACTTTTTTTTGATTCAACGATTTTTACTCTCCGTGTATGCTAATCGGAGATTTTATAGGTACGATTATCGATACGCATCAACGCTGCATAAAACAGCGCGTCAAGCATAAGCATAATGTATATTCTTATACGTATATTGCAGCTGTAACTTTTTTGGCAACTGCAGTGTGCATATATACTTAAGCTCGGACAAAGATTTGACATTGTTCAAAAGATCTCACAACGCTGGCTTATCAACACTGGCGAGTACCGGCTGAGCTGCGGATACTTTGAATGCTTTGAGACACTCGTTGTGAGACTTCGGACTCTCTGCCATAGGCCAGTGACATAATTCGTAAGTAACCGGTCGCTTCGATAGTCAGCCGACGTGTTTTCCTTTTTTTGAGAGTCACGTTCTCGCTTTCAAACCCACGCTTAACTCCAGTCTGATCGTTGGCGGACCAGGCGCACCGATTGATAACAGGTGAGATAGATTATATCGAGTGTGCGGTATTCAACCTGCGAATTGTGCAAGTTTCATTTTGTGACAACAGCTATTATATGTGCGTACAGTGTGTAAGTAGTGTAAGCTGGTTTTGAATATCGCTTTCAGTTTCGCATGAGAGACTTGTCGGAGTCCTCAACCGTCACGAGTGTTCACAGATAGAGATAAACGAAGTGTATCGAGTTCACGAGAAGAAGTGAACGTGAGATGGTGCATGGGAATCTTGGCGTCGATTCTTAGACACGTTGCGAGGTTTATTTAGATTTTTCATATTTTTTGTCTAACGAGACAAATTCCTATAAACAACAATCAGACTTTTGAATGGGGGTTATATAAGTACTGCCGACGAATGTGACTGGGGGAAATTCAAGTACATTTCGAATGATTCCTTGTATATTGCCAATGACGTGCGACATATTCCTGCGAACATATCATGTGTAATTTACTGCAGTCAGTGACTTTGATAAAAAGTAATTTTACCACAATATTCACTGTGGACATAAATCTTACAAGTTAGAGCATTTGCTTTATAATAAAGCACGGGTAATTGGAGCAGATATGCGTGACCTAATAGAATACATGAGTTATCAATTCGTAATAAGTAAAAATGGGAATTGGACTGGCAATTTACGATTAGCGTTTTCATGACCAATTGAAGCGCTTTTTGCGCAGGTGCGGATAACCGGCCTTCTCTCACGTGAATAATTTGACGCTTTATACGTATTACTGTTTAATAAATTGCGTTGAATGTTTCCTGTGTCTCGTCGCTAGATCTAATCCATTGCGCGGAGTGCGTGAAGCATTGTACTTACAATGTTGCGGACATAACTGAAAGGCGGACATTCTCAAATTGAAAATCGAAACTAGTTATTTCGGTCCGTGGCGCCAGACTCGGGATTCGAACTTTAACCGGAGATTTCGACGGGCCATAAATCACAGTGACCGTATAAATTAAACGAGGAGAAATCGCATTAATTACATATCTGACCCTGGACGATGGACTCTGAATTTAGTGATGTAGATGAATCGCTAACAAATGTCACAGACGTCTCGGATTAATCCACCGTTCAATTTAAATTATATCATTGTTTTTTCATATACACAGTGGTGCTTTCTATCGTCGAACGAAATCAACGGTTGTTGAAGTTGAAAATTTATTGTTATAAATTATGTCGGCAGAAATTGTTTTCCGCACCGAATCACTCGAATCGATCGAATCCTCCACGGTGCTGAACGATGTACTCGCAGAAACAAACTCTAGAGAGTCGCAAAGCTCTGTCAGGATTCTCGTAGAACCATCCCCGCATCAAAATGAATCTTTGCGAATTCACGGTGAGATGTTCCGACGGTTAAATCGTGACAACAATTAAAATACCGTGCACGCAAAAATAAATTACGAATAATACCAGTGTCACGTGTGTTATAAATACCTAACACTTTATATGACACGAAGATGCGTGCGAAAAATAATAAATCATACCTACGCTATGAATAACTGCAACCGTATCAAGTTATTTATTCGTTATAATGTTTCTCTCTCGTGCCAGTAATCAGAAAGTCAATCGGCTGCCGTAAGCGACTCGCGTCTTTGAACAACAAATTCTATAAATTGACGTCACCTGCGACACGTGCAAAAACATTATCGACTATACTTTTAAAGCTAACTTACCCGGCGATAATATCGTGTTAGTTGTATACAGTAAAAAGGCCCGAGGCGTATTTTGTGATCGGTATTTTCGCAGTCGCCTCGCGCCGATTTCATTACACCTTCATGACCATGGCCTTTGACCGCATGAATAAACTTGATGTGATTGCAAGCATCAGGCATGCTTACTGGAATTTTCTTTGTGGTTCAACAATTATTTTATTACACGCACCAGGATAATTGCATTCGTTTTTCGATTAACGGCACGAGTGGTTTTCTTATCGCGGACTCCGACCTTTGGCTTTATGAAAGTTTAACTTGTGCCATATTGTAAACGTTCAATTCATATCGTCCCAATCTCCTCGTGTTTTGGCCAACCATCCAATTCTCAATTTATCGTTATATTAAAATGAAGGGTTTCGTATCAGTAGCACATCGTGTAGTGTATTAATTTCGAAGGTTAAGAGCCAAGAAAGAAAAAAAATTTTGTAGCTTGTCGTACGCATGTTGAAGCGTTATGGTACCTGTAAGAAATTACATTACCATACCTATAATATGGGTCGCGAGAAAAAGTTGTTGGCATTGAACACGGATGACCATGCGCGGTGTTAGTTAATTGGGAAGAAATAATAAGTATGATTTTATTTTCACCTGATTTTAAAGGTTTAAGTTTGACTCAGCTATGGAAAGCAATGCGAGGATTTGTGATGAACAAAGTGTACGAATGACCTCCTACGGTTTTGCAATACCTTCGTGACGAGAGCTAGTTGTACGTATTTGGTTAGTTCACGCGATGATATTACAATATACCCAGTCATCATAAAATTCTGGCTAGAATATATGCTTTCAATTACGTTCCGATAATTTTATTTTGTCAATTTTTGACAAAGATTATGTTTTTCTGCAATATTGTACGGAATTATAATATTTCTGACTTCTGACGCACAAGCTGTAATAATATTCTTCTGCTCGTCCCGTAATCAATATTTTATAAATAGATTTGCAACCCGGTCCAAAACAAATCACAAGTATAGTCATTTTTGTGGCATAGTTTACAACATTTTACAAACCAATTCAATTACTACGAGTACCATCAAGTATGATCAAAATCTTATGTCATTAAAACTGTCTTTTTTTCCTCAAAATTGTTTCCCATTGCATTTATAACTTTATTACTATTCAACGTAAAGTCGTCTAAATTTCAGAAATGTAATCGCGACATTTCGTGATCGTGTGGAGAGTTTGTCGGGACAGACAGATAGACCGAAATTATTCTAAAAACTTGTTTTGGGAATACTAAAGCTCCAACAACGTGAAGACTCATGGATATCAAAAAAAGTCATATACGACTGAAACCGATTTCTTATATCACCGTATGAAGAAAAAAAGTTAATTAAGGCCCGGCAGAAATATGGTATTATACCTAATTGTCCAGTAATACGATGTTTACGACATCATGAAATAATTACACATTAAAAATATTTTACTGATTTCCTGAAACGTATTAATTTAATATAGTGCATCTTCTATTATCAATACACCTGAGCAAAGTGGAACAGGCCACCAAATTCATGTAATTAATCATTAATCACTCTCCAAGTGTAATTAGATTGTATGCGAGAGAATCTTAACGTTTCTTTGTTCTTCGAGAAGATCTACGTCAATGTTTACTCCCCAAAATGCCCAACCATATTATAAATGCAAGAGAAAATTTTTCCAAACCTTTAAGATGTATGAATTGAACCATGGTGCTGTATAGCGTATCTGACTAGAGTCTTACCCTCATCCTTTCCATTTTGGGCCTTACAATTACTGATACGCGAGGCATTCTGTCAGCTGTATTTATGAAAACGGTGAATTGGATATTTCTGAAAAGTATGCAAAAAAATTACATAAATTCTGTAGCCAAAACCAAAAATATCAAGCAGGGTAGTTTTTTTTTATTGACTTCTTAACCAATTCATCTTTTTTTTTATCAACTTCTAGGTTACAACATAGCTTCTCTAATAAAAAAACCATCCGAACAGTAATAATTTACGGAAGAATTTTAGCAAAGCTTGAATTCTTCAAAGGTGCATTGACCTCTGAGAATTAAAAAAGAAAAAGAAAAACTTAAAATAACTATGAAACACAAATTAATCGGTTAAAATTTAATAAAAAATTACGATTTTACTTGGCCATGATAATTTCGGTTGGGATATTTTTTTTTTTATGGAATTTCAAAACTGCATGTACACACCGTTCGAAGAAATGTTTAATTAATTTACTGACGTCTTCTGAATTTACCCATTGCATGCAAATAAATACGCGGTGATATCAACGTACGGAATGTTGTCACGCAATTAAGATAATCATCAAGGGCAGACCTGTTTTATCTTCGTAACGTTGCCGCCGCCGTCAATAACGGCGTTTGCTGAGCAGGGGCTTTAATTAATTTCATTGTTTTAAAATTAGTTTTACGGATGGGAATCTCCACGAACCGCGCTTACAGCGACTCACAATGAACCACAATTCCAGAGTCGCGATGCAGATGATCGCGCGTGCGCAATGCATGAGTGTGAAGTTAGCTTCGGTTTCCGTATTTTCATTCTAGACGCTCAGTGATCAGCTGATTCACGAAACAATAGAAGGCGAGGTGAAGTTATTTCGCGGTAATGACAAGTTCGATTTCTGAGAACTATGCGATTACATTTTATTCGAAGGATACGTTTGAACTTTTCTTGAGTCACATATTTCCGCGGGAGAAAAAAAATATTGCTTTAATCTCAGGATTATACCGACTATTGTTACTTCTCCGATGACAACTACTCTGTAAACGATTCCTGCAGCTGAATTCTGAATCGCAATTGTTTGCGAAAGCCGGAATAAATTCTCAACAATTTTTTCTACGCCTACGCGTTTCACAAACTGTTTGTTGACTCTCGCACTGCGTGTAATTTACCGCATGCATTCCGAATCTTTTATTTATTTTCTAACATTATTTTTCTTTTTTTGTTCACAGCCGAAGCGAACGGAACAGCACAACCAACTATGTCAAGCTACGCTGATGTGAGTTGGTTTACTTTGCATTTTCAGAAGTGCCTAAACTTTCATTAATCAACTTAAGTCCTCATTTTATTCAAGGATGTATGTCTTACTGCATAATTATCGCTCATCTGATCAGTTTGAGATGACAATGAAGGACTAAAAAACTTGTTCTTAGTTTAACGTATTTTCTCTAAAATTTAATATCTCGATATTGCGAAGTTAAATTGTACTTCAACAATATAAAAGTGTAACTATACAACTCCATTGAATTTTCAGTTATTCTTGTATTTTTTCTCAATGAATACGATCTCAGCTGCTACTCGATATTCCACTCCTTTAACAAAACATGTTACAGCTCATAGACATGTTAATTTTAAGCATAAGTCAAATAACCAAGGTCATCATCCATATTCAATCAACGGTTACTTTAGAGTCAAGTACACGACTGTTCGGCTCAACGAAATGGTCATCTATTTAAAAGCAGTGCAGCTAACTCTCAAAGACAAATATACCGCACAGTTACTTGAGATTTAGCCAGTTACGGTTAAATGATGAAATGAAATCAGTCATACATAAAAAGAATGGAATGTGTCAATATCTCATCTTTCTTGTTTATACTTTTTCAAAAATACCAGTATAATGCAATATGTGTACTTTGGTAGTTTGAAACACTATATTTTAATTACGGAGATAAGGAAGATCAAAACTCTATTGATCGAATTACTTTCTTGTTCTAGATTGTACAAAGATCGAGAGACGCGTTCCTGAGTGGTAAGACGCGCCCACTGAAATGGAGAATCCAACAATTGAAAGCATTTATTAAAATGATCGATGAAAACATTGCTGATATACACGCAGCTCTGACAACTGATTTGAGACGAGTATGTAAAAGTGTTTCTGACTCTGCTGTACTCAGAGCTACTTTCCCTATATTGCTTTGATAAGTAAGAAAAATTTTTGTTTTAGTGTAAATATGAGAACGTAGTGTTGGACTTAGACTTTGCAAAAAATGAAGCTATCCTTCTACTGGATAATCTAGCAGAGTGGTCAGCCCCTGAGAAGGTAGATTTATTGATTTTTGTCGTTTGTATTACATTCTTACAGCCATCGATGTTAAATTTTTTTGTTTAATTTCAGCCACCGAAAGGGATTGTCAACATTTTAGATTCCGTTAAAATATATAAAGATCCGTATGGAGTGGTTCTAATTATTGGACCATGGAATTATCCTTTCCAACTTTCGGTGGTTCCTATGATAGCTGCTATGGCTGCCGGTAACTGTGTTATTCTTAAACCTTCGGAAGTTTCTTCAGCAACATCAAAAATTATGGCTGAATTGATTCCAAAGTATTTGGACAACGTAAGTTAACCTAACGCTCTATTTGAAGAAACTAAACTCCAGAAAATTGTATCGAGCTTCTAAATTCATTCCAGGAATGCTGTCATGTGATATTGGGTGGTGTGCCTGAGACAACAGAACTGTTGAAGCAAAGATTTGATTATATATTTTATACGGGATCAACGATGGTTGGAAAAATAGTTCGCGATGCTGCGAACAAGTATTTAACTCCAGTGACGCTTGAGCTTGGTGGAAAAAGGTCAGTGACTAGGCGAATTTCTTTACTATCTACCATTTTGAAAACTATCTCAAGCTTTATAATACATTTCTTTTATAGTCCAGTATACATAGACAGCACTGCAGACATAGGGATTACTACTAGGCGACTATTATGGGGAAAATGTATAAATTCTGGACAGACTTGCGTTGCTCCAGATTATGTATTGTGTACTCATGAAGTACAGGAGGCACTCATTAATGAAGCTAAGAAAGTCCTAAAAGAGTGGTACGGCGACAATCCAAAGGACAGTCCAGATCTTACTCGGATGATCAGCGATCGTCATTTTCAGTGAGGCATACTTTATACTTGGGCTAGAAATCAGTTGACAGTCAAATCGTCTAGATAGGAAAGGATTTGTACAAAGAACCATAAATAATAGAATTTACATTTTTATCAAGACGCTTAGCTGGCTTTCTGTCTGGAAATGGTAAAGTCGCTGTCGGAGGAGAGATAGACTCTGCTGAGAAATTCATTGCCCCAACAATCTTGGTTGATGTTAAACCAACGGACCCAATAATGAATGATGAAATATTTGGACCTATTCTTCCTATCGTTTCCATAGCAAATGCATACGAAGCCATCAAATTCATTAATAGCCGGTATGATTGTATTTTACTAATTGAATTTAACCACGAAGCAAGTTTATCAATACACTCTCTACTTTTTAATCTCGTCCTTTTTGCAAAACTCGTTTGACTGAAATACAATGACGAAAAGAAACTGCCTCACAATAATAATACTGTGTCTATTGAATGTTTTTGGTACAGGGAGAAGGCACTGGCACTTTACATATTCAGTAAAAACGAAGCTGATGTATCTCTGATTTTGGAAAATACAAGTAGCGGGGGCGTATGCGTGAATGAAACGGTCTTACATCTCGCAGGTATACTGACAATCATTTTCTCAATGCGTAAAAATCATTCATCCTATTTCAAATAACTGATATGCTTTGATTTCATATTACTTATTGGTGGTTTTTGTTGGGCAATACACCATCCCAACCCATACTTTAGTTGCAATGTAATCAGGATTAAATTACTAATCAGAATAGTCTAGCGAGGTTCAATATTGCACCAGACATAACTTATTGTAGATCATTTTTGAGATACGCATTTTTAACTGTGACAACTTATTTATCACCGAGTAATTCAAACTGATTTTCTGATTTAGTTGACACATTGCCATTCGGTGGTGTCGGTGCTTCCGGAATGGGATCTTATCATGGAAAGTACAGCTTTGATACGTTTGTACATAAAAAAGGAGCCCTCATCAAATCGTTTAATGGTTTGGGAGAGGCTATTGCCTCGTGAGTATTACCTTCCATTTTTATTTTTCTGCATCTTTGATGCTTTTATTTAACCTCAGGTTTGTGTTCATACTGAATTATTTATTCTGAATAATAATTCCAGGTGTCGCTATCCCCCATATACTGATGGCAAACTGAAGTTGCTCGGCATGTTGACCGCGAAGCGAAATATTCCTGGATTTAAATACTTGCCCCATGCTGTTATGTTTGGCTTAGGAATTCTCGTTACTATTGGCTTTAAAGCTGCTCTAAAGGTACACTCCGTTAAGTCTTCATAAATTTAAACCGTTTCACATTTTCATATTTTTCTAACGATCATTCCCTGTTATACGTATAGAGCCAACCTAATCGAAACTTTCATAGATTTATTTCGGATCATCGAACGAATAGAATTTTTTCTTATGTCATTGTTATAATATGCTAGTTTTATTTTTGATTTTTTACGTATTTGTATTCGCAGTTCTACCATTGCCATGTTTTTTTTATTTAGTAATATCTTTATCATTGTATATTTGGTTCCATATCTGTGATACCATAACTTTCGCACTTGTTTCGAATTGATAATAATTTTATGCCCGTTGCAAAAAAGTGGCGAATTGCCAAACGATTTCGCTAATAGTCTTCCAGTGAGAAATAGACAGAATCGATTCATCTCAGTAAAATCGTTTCATATGTCTATTTAAAATAGATACTACGTAGAAATAGGAAAAAGAGTAAATCTAGTGAAGAATTACGGACCCGAATAGGCGGTCTCATCTTCCATAAGTTCGAAAGTACAAGTCTTACTTTCCTACGTGATAAGTGAAAAAAAAACTGTGAAACCTACCTATACATCTATATCCCATTATCTTGTTCATTCTATGTATTTTATAGCTGAAAATGATATATGTATACGCACAATTATCTACGCACCCAAGCTTTATAATATCACGTATAAGATTATACACGTCCAAATATAATTTTCAGTATTCTATTATACAGAATATGTAATTATGTGAAAATAAATACGATACATATTATTCGTTAAATGCTCTGTAAACAACAGCCTGTTGTTCTTTTTTCTGCCATATTGCAAATTTTAGGTACATTTGAAAGTTCCGTAATTTCAATTTTGAAGCTTGGTTCTTTGATTGTTCACTGAAAATTAATAATCCATCTGAGCCATTCATAAAAGTCACTCAAGAACGTAACCGAAATTGAATTGAATATATGAAAACTCTAACTCATCTGCAAAAATATGTTTTTTCAGAGTTTCGGCAGCAACGAGGAATGAATTTATCACAGCGCTACTTTTAACTTATTGTGAATTAGCCTGCATTCCTAACTATACTGTATGGAAGTTGTTTCTACCAACGTGGATCATACGTACTCGAACTAATCAACAAGTAAAATTACGCGCTAGTCATTTGATGAAATGTGTGATCATTTTTTATAGAATCAATCCTACTTCAAATTCTTCTTGCACAATTTGTGCAGAAAGTAGATTAATGAAAAATGATTAGTGAAACACGGTCTAACAAGTTTCCATCTGACATAGTGATTTTTGAAAGAGTTGTCAGGTGAATAATAATAAAAGTTGTAAATATGTAATATTTAGTGGAATCAGGACTAAAGTTATTCAAGCATAGATTTTTTTAATGTACTGTTGAATGTTATTGTACTACGTTAGTTTAATATTATTTTTATACTCTAATTAAAAAAAAATACCTTTACTATTATTGCTATTTCATTACGGTGGTTGTGAAGTTGAACAAATTCTCGGTAATTAGCACATCACATTACTATACTGTTATTTTCATAGTTTAATTAAAAATGAAAACTAGTGGATTATGTTTTACCGTTGTCCGAAATGTTACGAGGCTGCTGACGTTTCCGCTGTACAAACACGGTGAAACTAAACCCTATCATTTGTTCATTGCCACGCTTACTCGTCTGAAATCTTATACGTCATTTTATAAACCACTTTGGAATTATTTGCAATGATCAATAAAATTTTTTTCAAAGGCGTCCAACTTACTCAAAACTCTATAATTTGACGTATATTTGTAACCAATCCATCGCGATTTTCGAATCTGAACCGGTGTTTGAGACTGAAATATCAGCTGGTCAAGTACACGCCTTGTATAATCAATTTGCATAAGTATAAAGGTCGCCGAAAAGCTAATAAGATATAAGCTATAGAGTATAAGGTACGTACATGCATATGGGCACATTAACCATATTCCTAAATATACGTACCGACGAATGCAAAATGTATAAACTTTGAAGTTAAAAGCGATGTATGTATCATATAAACGGCGCGAAATATTATAATAAGATCAAATAAAGTACTTTTTCAAATTATATTACCGATTTTTTAAAATTCCACTGCACTACATGCAGAAAACCGATCACTCGCGCAATACAGGTATAAGTTGCACGATCAACCTTCAAAACACGTTTTTCCTGAACGTATATTGAAATGCTAATGTGGAATCTGATCTTGACACTGACACAGTAGCAGTCGTTGGACGAGACTGTACCGACATATAATTGACGATTTTTTCTTCATAAAAAAATAGACCTACAAATGTGAATAGTTTGCAAAACTACAGCAGGAGCCGGTTTTCTTGAGCAACACCTTCGTCGGTGTTATATATTATAGTTTTTCTGCGAAGATGTAATAGGGGAACGATAAAATTACCGATCAAAACACGTTTTACCGCAGGTTTCGAGCTATAAGTACAGGTGTGACTGCGAAACTATAATTTCATCGGTTCGATGAGAAAATTAATATGCAGAATGCAATGAGTGTATAGCGTGACTGTCGGTCACATCATATCGATTATAACCGATTATCTTCATATCTGCATAATAAAGGAAATTTCCGACTATCGTGTGATATATTTTGTTCAAACTTGTAATTCCATCGCAGAATATTAGATACATGTAACGTTTCGGATAATTATGCTTGGGAATCTCTGGCGAATTTCGGATGGGGTAATTCGTGGTCAAAAACAGATGTGACGACTAATTGTAAGTAAATATTGTTCTACGCTATGGTAAACAGGTAAAGATACCTTATTCAAATTTCGCTCAACTATTACAGTGACCACATACATGACCGAGGTTGTATTGCGAGCCCTAAAAACCCGAATTTTGGCAATCGGCTCACAACCAAACACGCACGCAAATTAGATATATCCGACTTTTATGTGAAAAGACTGTTATAGACGTGGGTTACGTGTAATTTTTCTATCCGAATAGGCGACATTACGCTGACACAACCTGTAGTTGGCTCCAATTTCAAATCTATAAATGGCACGTGAAAAAAAATGGGAAAACGCAGATTCTGTTCGCTCGTTTGACAGGCAGAAACTTGAGTAGTTTTCTTCAGGGTTTGCACAATGCGATATTTCATTGTCGAACGCGGTATCTCGAGGATTCAAACAGTTTTAACAAGTGTAACAGCTGCATACAGAGTCTCACAAATTTCTGTGTAAAACGATACCAGTCGGCTTTTTTGTCTCGAGCATTGAGCACCTCGGTGAGGTTTTATCAAAGAAGAACCAAGACCTGGATACCAGTTAAATGCTGTGGCTGAATCACATTGTTTGAGACAAGAGTTGATCGGTCGATACACGATGCACAATAATCACTCAGAGCATTGAAGATGCACATTGAAATTATGCAACGGAGAAACTGACAAGTGTGCATCGTATCCTGGGGTGCATTTATGCAGATGTGCATTACTTACGCTTATCTATGGGCGGAAATAGCGTTGCGTAACCGTAGACATCGATGTGGGATAGAAAATTTTCATACTTACAAGTGCAAGGATTGCATCGGTCATTGGATCGTCAGGAAATTTGCTGTCTGATCGTTTTCGGGGTCCAAGATGCGGCATTTTTATATCGTGGTGTGTTTGGCGACGATTTACGGACTCGTAAGAACGGAACGGATCGTCACCGGTCATCTGATCGAGGATTTTTATAAACAGAAATACGTTCACCAGGTCACTGTCTTTGCCTGCTGGAATAATTTTGGTAGGTCCATCCAGAGACAATTGTCACTAGTTCACAACTTCCGCACAATTAATAAACATCATTTTTCACACAATCAGATTACGGTTTATTCACTGACCTACGGCTGTGATCGAAGCCAAGGTCAGAATGATTCGAAATGATTTAATATCTAGTTTTTACACATTTCTTTCCTGTTTACTGTCAATATTGAACCGTTAGAGAACTGCACCACATTGAAAATTAAACAGTGTTTTAATTATCCACGACAGAAACAACGGCTTTCAATCGAGAGCTGATGAATTCTGGTATAAAAACTGGATTCGTCTACGTTCCCAACGAGAGCTTGAATATGCGCCAAATTCTGACCGTCAACTATTACAAACTCGGCGTTGTCTTGGACTTGGACTGTCCGGGGAGCCGTTTGGTTCTTGATCAGGTGACGTATCGGTTAGGCTTTTCATTTCGGCAGATTTTCACAACGCATCAATTTCCGCCCTTTTCACTTCTCCCGCACAAAAAACGTCGATTGAAATCTATAACGCGAACGAAATATGTCAACAGTTTACGGAACAAAACATCCCCTTCAACGAGTCCTACTCTTGGCTCCTCGTTACGAACCAGACGATGCCGAGAACTTTACTGAGCACGCTGCCTCTTACAATCGAAACCGAGTTGGTCGTTGCTCTTGTCGTAGCAAACGACATTTTCGAACTCTACGATGTTTACAACCCGAGTTATCGACACGGGGGTGATCTAAACGTGACTTATATGGGACAGTGGGATGTGCAACAAGGTCTGACCGTCAATTTGACGCAGTACAAGTACCAACGACGTGGCGATCTTCGCGGACTTTCCCTCAACGTCTCGATCGCTGTACGTTGAGCATGCATTGACTTGTTGTTGGCGATTTTTTTAAAACTTAAGCCGACCGGGCTCAACAATTTCATTAACAATATGATTGTGTTTTTAGATCACTCATACTCCTACTCCAGACTTCATGACGTACATAACGTATCCCATTAACCGACACCTGGATACGATGCACCGTTTCAATTACGCCCTGGTTTGTCAGCTGCGTGACTCTTACAATTTCAAGTAACCGTTACACATGTTTATGTTGATTTTATGACGGAATGTTTTGTACTGATTCAGAAAAACATTCGTTTGTCAAGTCATCGTGCAATTAGTTACGAGACATAGCACGCTTAACGTTCGACGGATTTTCTTGATCGTACAAAACACCCTCCGCTAATTTTCACCCGGTCGACTTTAGTGTCAGACTTATGCCGCGATTAACGAGTGATTCTTTAGGATGAATTTGATGAAAGCCACTTCGTGGGGATATCTCATGGAGAACGGTTCGTTTAACGGAATGCTTGGTGACATGATTGCTGGCAGAGTTGATATTGGTGCAACGCCTCTGCAGTTCAAGGAAGAACGAATCGACGTCGCCGAATTTACCGTTCAAACTTGGCTGGCGAGGTTGAAATTATCATCGTTACATTATAAAAAAAAAATTCAAATCGCGGAACTTGGGTCTCTCTAGAGGAGAAATTAGTGTTTAATGCACTCAGGATTCAGGAACACATAGAATTTAATTTTCAACTTCAATGCACGTAGTTTAATGGAACCCAGAAAATCGAGGCAAATATAGATTGACCGAATCGTTTCTCTTTTTACAATTAGACCCTGCTTCATATTTCGCCATCCAAAGAAAAACACAGTTCGCAACGGTTTCCTTCGGCCCTTCGCGCCCAACGTTTGGATACTCACGATGTTGACGGCCTTTGTGTGCTGGTTTCTATTGTACATTACAGTGAAGGTAGAACCTCGTTTGACTCACCGTACGGCCGAAACTACCCTCGATATTCACGCTGCTTCGGAGACTGCTCTGATAGTTGCCGCCTCTTTGTGCCAGCAAGGTAAATTGCCAAGATTTTCCCCTGCTCCGTAATCATCTTTATTTGAACTCGATCGTGGACTCGGTTCACAGTAGGAAAATTCCAATATCTGTACGTTACTAAATTTAGCTGCGTTACCTTCTAGTCGGAGATACGCGACGTGACTGCAAGTCGTCAAGCGAACCGAATGAGGTCAATACTGTTTTGTTTTGATTCAGAATTGTCTACTTCACTTCGGTTGTGTATTCCTAATAGGTTACTCTGGGTGAATTTCACCTCAAACATTACACACGTTACCTTAACTTTGCCGATGTTTTACAATATTTAGACAATCAGTTTTGGTCAGAAAAACTGATAGAGCATCTTCTACGATCCTTAAACAACACGCATATATTTCTTTTTACATTTTTAGACCTCATCGTTGAAGCAGGATATCACTTTTCACCCCGTGTGACCGTTACGCGATTCTGCCGAAGTCCGACCTATCAGGCATACGTAATTTTCAGGTCTAACGGATGGGCCGCAGTTGTTCTCCGGGCGAATCGTCTTCATCTTCCTTTTCATCTGGGGCCTGCTTTTGTATCAGTTTTACTCAGCCAGTATCGTGGGTTCCTTGCTCGCTCAGCAGTCTAGGTATATAAACACCCTAAAGGACCTCCTGGACAGCGATCTGCGTGTAGGAATCGAGGATATCGCCTACAACTACGATTTTTTTGCGGTAAGGCTTGCCTCGTCCGATCTTTCCGAATTTACTCTCGCCTTTATCCGTAAACTTTCGATGTAACGACAGACGACCACTGATCCAGTGGCGCTGCAGCTCTACAAGAAAAAAGTAGCACCCTCCAGGAAGCGGAAGCAGCCCGCGTATTACAGCCCTCGCGATGGTCTTAGCCTCGTACAAAAGGGCGGTTTTGCTTTTCACGTCGACGTTGCCACCGCCTACAAGATAATCACGGTAACCGATCAATATTCGCCCGATCCACTTCCGGAATTCACCTACGATGTTCCCAATTTTCAGGACACTTTTGCCGAGGACGAAATATGCGATCTCGTAGAAATCCAATTGTTTCCTCCGAAACATACGGCTACGGTTACGAGTAAACATTCACCGTTTAAAAAAATGGTCACTTACGGGTCAGTGAGGCGTCTTACTTGTCGAATATACCTCCAAGCCACAAAAGTCTCTGCGATTATTCTTTTTTTTTTCCTCACACAGGATGCGGAAAATCATCGAACGAGGGATGGCCGAACGTCTGCGGCACGTTTGGCACTACCGGAAGCCGATTTGTCCAGAGAGTCACAGTGCAATCCCGGTTCCTGTATCCCTCGAGGAATTTTCACCAGCTTTATTTTTGCTCTCGATGGGTATGGCGCTGGCTGGCACTCTTATATACCTCGAGAAATACGCCAAGCGACGAACCGCTTTGAAAAAGAAACAGAACTTCCTCGTGACATGTTAACATTTTCATCGCCGTTCGCTTGTACTTACTCTAGGGTGCAAAATACTGTTCGACGGTAGTGCGAGTTTTTCATTTCTTATACGATTCCCGTGGAGCATGGTTTCTAGCTGTATAAACTGTTGAACGAACCCAAAATTATACTTGTACAGCAGATGACTGTAAAGAATATAAAAGTTGTCGGTTAACCGTAAACGTAGACATACATGAATATTTAATCGTAGCCAATCATTGGCAATGGCGAATGGTGATTAACGCAAATCGTAATTGTAGTGACGTATGTATAGAAACACTTACATGAAATCTAAACAGACGTTTGGAATTTAATGCAATAATGTGGAGTATAAAGTATTTAACGGAACAGAGGGATGCGTTTGTAGCAAGTCGCTGATCAAAGGCGGACGATGCGATGAGCACGTAATATCGAGTATGGATGACTGGCGGTCATGTCGTAAATGTCTCGTTGAGGTATTGAGAAAGGTATGACAGTTCGGGTAAAGGGATATTTCCGCGTGTAAACTGTCGTAACGCCAAAGCAGGAAAATGATCAAAGGATTCTCGCGAAGAGATAATAGATGCACGAGAGGTCTTTCGGTATCCATCTGGGTAGATGAAAGACTCGTCGAAATTCACCCCACGTAGGTATCTCCTTCGATTCAAAGAATAAACGTAACGTGATGTTTGAGTTTCCTTTAGCCTCAAGGTAACTTGTCACTTTCTTAGATATTGACGCGCGTTCGAATAGATTGTGCATATATTTATGTGTATTGATTCAGAGATGAGACCAGAAGCAATAAAAATACGTGGATACTATTTTACGGAATCAATGGCAATAAAAGCATCAGTTGCACGTAATCGTTTCGAGTTAATGCTCAGGCTTGAAATAATTGGTTAACGCGTGAGATTCGTCGGAATTGAAAAAAACTCAATAGCTGTGCAGTCGGACAGACGAAAATAATCTAAGCTTCTAGATTTTCATACTTTTAGTTAATGGCTCGTTTTTATACACTTGGAACAAACAAACTTTTGCTTGGTTTTTTTTTTGCATCGAAAGCATTGAATTGTTGATCAAACTGTGCTCACGGCCAGCAGGTACCAAAATGTATTTGATTGGCGAGAAATGGTCTCCTTGACGCTTGACTTTACTTCTGACACTAAAGTCAAACTCATAAAATGTAACGAGTACCGATCACATTACCTTTCACGGTTTATAGTTCAATAAATGACTATCGTAAATGGGAGTGTGCCTAACATTGCGCAAAACTGCAATGACTTAGCCTTTTTTTCAATATCAAAAACCAGTTATACCCTGACGTGATGTCTTACAGTTATAGTTGACAAATGGTTTCTGCTTTTGCAAGATATGTATCTTTCGATTTTTCTGACCTTCGCACAGCTGTTGGCCAGTGTCACGGCCTCGATAGATCAGAATGAGCTGAGCAATTTAATCATCGACTACATTGATTACAAAAATGCCAGTTGTTTGATTTCGGCATTCCTTTGTCTACGAGATCTTGGTAAGAACATTGATTTTCCCATCCACAGTAGGTTCAATTCAACTAAGATTGTTGTATTTCTTTTTTAGCGATAATTTTGCACAATTTGTCGATTTTAATACAGTCGAATATTATCGGTATCCTTATTAATTTATTCACAGACTCGGTATCACTGAGCCGAAAAATAATGAATGCTTCGATTAGCGCGACGATATTTAATCCATCGAAAATATGCGGTGATAGAGAATCGCTGGAGGATCTCCTCCGCTATAATTACCATAGTATAAATATCGCAACAGACCTTGACTGCGAGAGTAGCAAGGAACTGCTGATTGGGGTGACATTGCCTACTCGTATGAATCTAGAGCTCGAAAGTTGATTTTAGGTCAATGTTCATATGAATATAGCAGACTTGTTTACCTTCCAGATTTCGGCTGGCAAAATGTTCAACCATTCCTACTCCTGGCTTTTGACCAGCAATAATAAGAGCGACGCCCTAGCGTTCATGGGAGGGTTGAATCTGAGCGTCGATGCCGACGTCGTGGTGGCAATCACAGCCGAGGAAACCGTCAAATTATACGATATATTTAATACGGGAAGTGATCGAAACGGGACGTTGAACGCGACATTTATCGGCACCTGGCGGTCGTTGTCCCCTCGTTTGAACATCTTCAAACTGCAAAGCCCGGTTTATCGCCGCCAAAACCTCACCGGGATTACTCTGAAATTTGCTGCCGTGGTGAGACCATCGTTTTCCCGCATCTATCCCCTTTTTTTCATCCACAAAGTCGACTACTGAGCTATTGCTCACTTGCAGACGGCGTACATGGATCCGCGGGAAGATGACCCGATCAAGTATCTTTCCAACCCTGCGAACAGAAGCTACGACACCATATCCAAGATCAATTACGCCCTGGGTGTAATCCCTCGCGACTTCTTCAACTATTCGTAAGTGCGGTTGGTTTAACTATACATATACGAACGGCCGAAAACTCAAATAGAATAAACGGTGTACGAACGTTGAGAAAATTTCTTACCAGAGTGGAAATATCCACGTGGTTCGACTACGGTGGACGATGGAATGGGACGCCCTTCTTCGGGATGATGGGTGCCTTGGGACGCAGGGAGGCCGATTTCACTCTTGGCGGTACCATTGTGACGCAAGAACGGTTGGAGTACTGCACTCCGGTCGTGCAGAACTACCCATTTTGGCGAGCAATGCTTACAGTTATTACTTTGATTAACGCACGAAATTGAGTCTTAAAATCATTTAAGTAAAACGGCTTACAGGACTGGTTTCCTGTTCAAACATCCCGCCAGTCACTCCGTCAGGAATGTTTTCCTGGAGCCGTTGTCGCCTTCTACGTGGAACGCGGTGATTGTCTTGTCACTTCTTGTCACTGTCGTTCTAAGTATCGGGACGCGCTATCACAGGCAAGAAAATGGGAACCCTTGGTCCTTTGGGATCTATTCGACTCTGGCCACACTCTTTCAGCAAGGTGGAGATTTAAGAAACCATCGTTGTTGCGAACCGCGATTTCAAGCCCCTCGAGATCTAAAACTCCAACTGTTCTCAGGGTGGCACAGCTCTCTACCTGGTCACAGCGGACATCTCCTCTTCATAGTTTTCACGTTCTTCAGCATGCTGCTGTACAACTTTTACAGCGCTTCTGTAGTCTCGTCGCTGCTCTCGGACCCCCCACAAAATATTCGTACGATTGGGGACTTGCTGAATTTTGGAATGCCATCTGCCTACGAGAACGCTTCGTATGTTCCACACTACTTCAAAGTATGTGTATTTCTTCTTGTTGCTCTATCACAGCCGACTGACACCGCATGCGATTCCACTTGTTTCGAATTTCTCGGGGCTTCCAATGAGTATAGATATCAACTGTACCCGCGGAAAAGATGTTCTACGAGAAGATGCTGCTGGATAAAGGTAAACCAAAGATTCTTCCCCGCTCTGATGGCATCCGAAGGGTTAAGGAAGGGGCGTTCGCCTATCACACCACCCCTGCTGACGCTTACGAGGAGATTGCCCGAGAATTCGCTCAGCCTGAGATTTGCAGCTTGGCCGAGATCCCGTTCATCAGGAAGTCAGTGCTTGCGATGTGGGCATCGCGCGAGAATCCCTACAGAGAGCATCTCAAGATCATGTGAGCATATATTATGGACAAAGGTGACAGCTTCGACAAATGCGAGCACAAATTATGTACTTTTGAATTCTTACATGGCGCAGACATCGGCGTCTGCAGGAAGTCGGAATCCTGGCCAGAGAACAGAAGCGTTGGCTTGCTCCGAAACCGGAATGCCTCGGTAGCACCGCAGTTATTAACAGCCTTGCGTTGAACGATGTAGCCCCGGCATTTCTGGGTCTCCTGTGTGGCACTTTTGCCGCAGTTTTCATATTCGCTCTGGAACTCGCACACCGTTCGTTGAAAGAAAAGGGGTTAGAAATGCATTATTTTTCTACCACTTTTCCAATTTTCACTCAAGATGTACAGCAATGCGGGACAGTTCGCGACGCGGAATTTATTCGTCAATGTATCGTTGCAATTAGTTACGATGAAAAGTAAAACCGATGCATTAAATTTTGCGGAGAACATGCGGGTTATGATGAAATTTTTTTCGTTGTAGCCAAGCCACAGGACGTCATAGGCGGAAAAAAATCCGAGTCGGAAAACAACGAGATCCAACCACGGTTAGTCAGCGCATTTCGTATTCAAGTCACTGATGGGCTTGTGTCCTTGTCGACCGTCACAAAATGACCGAAGGCTTTGGTCTTGTCTCCGTTCTCATATATTTAATGTGGTTTTGCGTAAATCACATAACGTGTCAATATCATTTCCATCGTTATGTAGCGCACACACGATATATGTATACTCGCACGTTACTAACATGCTAAATAAAAATCCGGTTTGAAGCAATGAAGCACGTTAGGTATTGTTTGCCATCAACTTCCGAAGGCCTGCGAATCAAGATCATTGATTCAATTCCATCATTCGTTTGGTATGTATAAGTCATTGTATAAGTAAATAACAGAAATCCTTAACCATAAATTATCTGTAAATAACAAATTCCGAATATTATATACAGGCCGCGTGTCGATCCAATGCGGAAAACATTTTGCTGGCACATTAAATTCGGGGAAAAAGATTCCGGCTCATTGTAAAGCCGAAGCATATGTTATCCATTCGGATGAATTTCTCAGTACAAATCGCTCGTTTACAACCATCAATGCCACGTGCTAGTATATCATTGCCCCTCAAGAAGAATAGTGACACAAGGAACAAACACTAGCATGGAATACGGGATGAATTCGTGCCGCATTCAAATGGCATGTTCATATATTTATCTGCATTTCGGAGGCACCACGACCTCTAGGTTAACGATAAGTGGGGGATAAACTCATCCAGGGTATAATACTCACCTGCAAGTGCTCTCCGTTTACACTTTCCTTTGTCTCGCCAATAGTCTTCTGCTTCTTAGGTGTATTCGGTAAGTGAAGATTATTTTGCAGTGAATGATATCGTCCCAAATTTCGTACGGACAATTCATAGTCAATTTCAGCAGTGATCTGCAAAGTTACTGTACGACAGTTGATATTGACGTTCTAATCGCATTATCTTGATACAATTGCATGCTTACCAGGGAGTCCAATTTATAGGATCAATTAGCCTCGGCTCTTTTACGTTTTTATTTATTTATTTATTTATTTATTTTTTTTGATTTATTTTGTTTTTAAACAGTACAGCACGTGACAAGATTTCATTGATCGTTGATTATCCAACTTCTATGCATATTCATTGTTCAGGCATGCAATCGACGATGATGGTATTACCGGCGCTAGTTGTTGTGCTCTTGACCTTGGGATCGACAATGTCCCTCGAGACGTATTCCAACAAATACGACAACGTCAACGTAGACGTTATTCTTAACAGCGACCGACTCCTAAACCAATACATAGCCTGCGTCTTGTACAACGGACCTTGCTCTCCGGACGGAAGATATTTCCGAAGTGAGTATTTCAAATTTACAAGCTATTGTCAAAAAGTTTTATTCGGAAGGTCATCGCTATTTTCGATTTTTTTCATCCGGAACTATAATTATGTTTGCACGTCATTTGCATCTATTAAATTTATATATTTGCAAGCAATAAACGTACGAGTGATAATTTCGACTTTCCGGCTTACCAGTTCAAATATTATTGACCAACACTTGGGATGATCGAGATTTTAACAGCACTGATTCGCGATTCTACACGTGTGCAAAAAGTACGGCAAGCAAAAATATTGCTTCATTTATATTTTTTTTTTTTCGTCCGGTTTGAAGCAGTTTTGGAAAATTCCACCATCGGAGGTGAAATTGAAAATCGAAAAGAACCGGAGAAACGAAATCGTTCACTTGGTCATTTTTTGTCGGGTTAAATTGACGTGAACTTGTTTCTGCTTCTTTCAGCTATTCTACCCGACGCACTTGCCACGAACTGTGCTAAGTGTACGGACAAAATGAAGAGTAATGTTCGAAAGATGTCGAACCACATCATGAAGCGGAGACCCGAGGACTGGGCCAAGTTTGTTCAGAAATATGACATTGATGGGAAGTACAGAGAATCTTTCGCACGATTTCTAAACGAACAGAGCTAACCGACGTGTGGTACCGCATTACGATTTCCAGTTTGAATCTCAAAATCTTCACTTCAGGCCATTCGTCAATAAGTTTATTTTACTTGAACTATGTGTACTTGTATACGATATATCGTATGGAATTGTTGTCTAAAATAAAAAATACTCATTTTTACGAATAAATAAGTAATGATGCATCGTCACGTTCAAATGATTCAAAAACATTAATATTCATCGTCGTGTAACTTTCCTTTGTCGCAATCACGTTGTCTAGAACTGCGTATAGTTTCGTCCGACGAATACAACGTTTCGAATAAGTTGTAGCTCGTTGTAAACGATCGTTAGTATAGAACGGAGTACCTCGTACATTTGCCATTGCAAAAAAACAAAGATTCTTAAAGTTACGGGTGAAACAAGTTTTTCATTCAAAAAAGACTGCGGTAATTTTCTAAACTGCGTATACGTGATCACGGATTTAATGCGGTTAGGATTCCAGTCGAACCACTGAATCGATTTGGACGAAATTTCCACGGAGTACTGCTCGTATCGAGAAGATGTGCCGAAATGAGGATTCACGCCCCGTCACATTTTCGGTTTCGAAATAGCAGTTGCCGATTGCGCCATCTTTCGGGATACTCAAATTCGAATATCAGGAAAATCAGCGCTGTGCGATCGCACCTTACGCAAAGAAGCGAAGCGCGTTTAAGCTAAGATCGGTTAGGTTTTTACATGCTTACTTTTTCAAGTTTATTTGACGCGATACGGTTCGTCTTGGATTAATTCCACCGAAACTCTCCGTGGGTAAATATTTTATTTATCATATTTATAATATCGTACGTTTTAACAAAACCATAATAACAAATAATTTAACAGTAATAACAAATTGTACATGCATGTTTTGAAAACGACCGAAGACATTTGCGACGGAAATACAAAGTTTTCACTTCATATTTTTTCAGCATCCGCGTTTATTTCCCTCATTGAGTAAATATGCTTTTTCAATTTTTATTCTTCTGGACATCTTCAAGAAATTTGGCGACAAGGGCGTTCCACTGTTCCGGCTGATTTTTGGCGTACCAATCCACCAAAATATCCAAAGTCTTTTTTTGTTTTTCCGTACATTTACGGCACTTCGTTAATACTGCTTCCGGAAAGAATCCTGTTTAATAAACATAAAGTCATGGGTCAGGCAGAAATATCTACACGAAAAAAAATGCGTTAGGCGGAAAGCTTGAAATTATCAACTTCCGTCTGAGAAAGTGAGCTTTTGCAGGATATTTGACGCGTATTATTGCAATAATCCTAACATTACGTTTTTCAACGAAATTTCCACTGATAATATATTCACTACGCTCAACACTCTTCACTAAGGATGGAAAAATTTCAGATTAATTCGATTCAAAACTTGAAATATCGATTCTATATGCGGCTTACAGTATGAGATTTATATATTTCGATAAGACTTCCGAACCGGATTCTCGATTGCAACATCATCCGGTTTCTACAGATTTTTCATAAATTCGAGGTGTGAACTATAGTATGAATATTTTCTCTTACAGTTGAAATACGGAGGGAAAAAATTAAAATTCAGACAAATACGTTCCTTTGAAGAATACAGCATCGGCGGTAATGCAGGGTCCCGAGCCTATGAAGCACTTGTAGTACTGATTACGGAGGCGATCGTTTTGAAGAATTTCTGTCGCATTAACGTCGTCGTACTTATCGGGGTAAAGTTCCTCGGCTGCGATCATTCCCAAAACGGCGACGGCAAAACCGACAAGAAACGTGATACGGAGCATTGTTGATAGTGTCGAGATAATCTTTCACATCAAACTGGCACTGATTACCGGTTAAACCCCGATATTTATACGGTTATTTAACACGTGTGGGAAGTCCTTCGGCGAGCCAACTTATACGCAATCATCATCCCCTCCTCGACCGCCATGTCACTCGATGGGGATAAATATGCCATTACAAACTGCGGCCTGGTGATGTTTAATTGCTATTGTGCAGCTTAGGTTGTGATTGTTTCTACTTATCTCGTTCATTTTATCATTTGCATATATTTCTTTTTTTTTCATATTTTTTTTCGTACCTTGCCAATAAAACGCAAACGCTACAATACCGAGAGTTACAACCGTGGTTACAATCTCAAGTTCAGATACGGTAAAAGTAAATATGACGAGATTCAAAAAAAGATGTTTTGTCTGTAATTATAAGGATATACCTACACGTAGGATACACAACTTTTCTTTTACTATATATGCAGTAAAAACCTTATCCAAAAACTAGAAAAAATACGACGACTCCACAATATTTTTGACCTTTTATAGTCCCGTTGCCACGGTTTTTCTTTTTCCTTCTCATACAATTTATTCACCCAGCCGGCTCTGGAAGGCTTTGGCAATGAATGAATACTACGTGTAGACCTTGACACAGCTTATGATTGAGACTTTCTTCCCGATATCATTGGCGTGAATTTATTGACCTTTCTGCAAGTGAGAAATATTCTGGTTGAATGATCAACTTCTTTCTACAGCAAAAGTTTGCCGTGTTTTAAAGATATTAAATGGTCAGCCGTTGCGTTCGAAGAATAACGCGATAATTGCATGACTGTAATGTTATTGTGGACTTCAATTGGACGCTGTTACGAAACCATAATAATTATCTACCAGATAATTAGTATATCAGCTAGAACTGCACTAGTTAAACGCAATTAAATCTTCGTTATTGATTTCTCACTGTATTTTACATCGGTATTAAATCAAACTCGCTATACATACAGTCTGTCAACAAGATATTTCAAAAGCGGAATTGATATTGCTGTTTGGGAATTTTTCTTCGTTTTGAATAGTTTTTTTTTTTTTTTGCATAACGAAGCGTTTTTTCACATGCTGGCCTGACGCGCGGATAAAATTTTTTGTTGAAATACTCTTGAGCAAAACTTTGAACAAGCAATATTTTATTGAACATCTACGATTGCACGTTGAAACAAAGAGCTGCTTTCACAAGAATTTCAACGACGACAACGAAATATGCATACAGAATTTTGATATTACAAGCATGTATAATTGAAATATCAAGAGGTATTAATTAATATTGGGATCCAGAAGGTTTCACGCAGAGATCGGCGATCTAGGATCGATGTTTCTTCAGCATCTCCCTTATTTCCCGCCGTGAGCGTCCGCGATGCCTTTGGCGATCAGAGTTTTCCACTCTTCCGGCTCGTTTTCGGTGTACCATACAGCCACGGTGTCGAAATGCTCCCTCTGCTTTACCGTGCATCTACGGCAGTGGCTGGCTACTGCATCCGGAAAATGTGCTGTTTTCATAAACACAAATCAGCGGTTAGACGCGAAACTCTGTACGCCGAATTAGTGACGTTTGGCAGAAGGTTCAAGTTTCTCGTTGCGGAAATTTCGGTCAAATCCATAACGAGAGAATGCGTTTTTGTAAGAAACGTTACGAACTTCTTTTTTTTTTCTTTCCTCAAACCAATATCTTGGCAATTTGTTATCCAGGCAGAAAATATATTTATCATACGTATTACTGTTTACACATAACCATCGAAACCTGTTATAATTTATCATCCGTGACGGTGTAAAATATTAGGTGAAATTTGGTTAAAAATAGTTTCGTCATGTATTCGGAAGGAAAGCTTCGTGTACATCGTTTAACAAAATTTGTATAATTACAGTTGCGTAAATTTTTGAGTAAGATTTAAATTTGAGCATTCACTCGCAGCGACTTAAGGTGTGAAATTTTGATTCGAATATCGCGTCTTCATCGAAATGATGAACCATCAAGGCTTTTCTATATCTCAACCTCCTCGGTAACTCGATTTAAAGTAAACGACATATACGTTCCTTTGAAGAATTTCGCGTCCTCGGTAACGCATGGTCCCAAATCCATGAAGCAGTCGTAGTAAGTTTTGCGGACCGCGGGGTTTTGGAGAATTCCCATCACGTCAATGTCGTCGTGTATGTCGGAGTAGAGTTCCTCGGCCGAGACTATCGCCAGAGCGACGATAGCGAAACAGGCGGCAAAGGTGATTCGAAACATCGTTGACGGAAGATGTCGAGATAACGTTTTGCATTAGACTAACTCCGAATGCACGGTAACCACCGATATTTATACGGTTATTCAACGTGCGGGAAGTGCTTCGCCGAGTTAATAGACGTGCAATCAACATCCACCTCCTTGCCAACCCTTGTCACCCAGGGGAGGTACGGCATGGAATTATAAATTACAGCCCGGTAATGGCCGTAGGTGTGCGCGTTGGGCTGTGATCATTCCTGCGGTGCTCGCCGCATTTTATCATTCGCGAAAAGCTTTGCGGTCAGCTCATGCCGTGCGCCGATGAAACGCAGAAACTGTTGCGAATAGTTGACCACTCGCATTGCAAATTTCATGTTTGCACATGACTAAACCGGCGATTATAAAAAATTGCATTATATTGTTGTATCATGTCGCAAGTCATTACAGATATTTCAGATAATGACGAGGTTTGAGAATGGCCACCGACCACCGTCAATTAATGCCGATCATAGTGAATTACAGGGGAAATTATTTCAAAGCACATTGCATGTTTAGTGGGGACTCGTCATTTGCACGATGCTTCGTAACGCGTAGAGCGGATAGCGTTTAACAATTCTACCGCTTAGATCCGTCCAGCCGCAAACGTACGGAAATTTCTTTGGATACAAAAATAAATCTTTCACGTCTAGTGGAAGAACCTATGAATTTGATAAAACTCGCCGAGTCACCTAGAATAGATTTATTGATTGAAATGACTGATAGAAACTGTCGCAGTCGACGCAATCAACCAAATTCTACCGGGGTCAAATATTATGGCTGGGCGAGTAGAGTTACCTTGATTCCACGATTTAATTACATGCATATTAATTTCCGTTATTTTATTCTGCTCCAGTGACATTTTACAGCACTTTCAGACGTAGAATAGTGCTGAAAGTAACGGTCACGATTTTTTTCCCATTTTATATCCACAGGAAAATGCAGTTGCCCGAGAGGACATCCGTGTTTTATAGTTAAGATAACTATTTTCATCCAGTGCTAAACTCTAATATTAAATGCGGAGTGGCAATTGAATAATCGCAGTGGCTTGCCATTAAAATAGTTATCGTAATCATGAAATTTGGATATCCTTTTCTTTTCCTTCCTATATGTGTTTACTGTTTTCCTATTGAAGAGAACAGTGGATTTCTAAAATCGAATGTAAACTTAAGTACAGGATCAATATTGTTTTCTCGAAAGCGTCAAATATATCCTTTACTACAACTCTGCGATCGTATTTCTGATTTCTGCTATTTTTGTGACCGGCAATTTTTTGTTTATACCATTTAAATTATTGGCAGGCTTTAAAGCGTCTCAACTGTCCCGCATTGGACTTTGAGACTAATTGCAATCGTCAATTTTTTACTAGCCGAAAATGCTCGGTCTTTGAGTTGGTAGATATACTGATTAGATCATGAGTATTTTTAATCGGCAAAGGCTTACGGGCTTGGTTAAGGTATCGATCGTTCAAGCAATTCTGAAAGTAATGCAACAACTGCGTGCCTCTGATTTAGCGTATATGTACAAATACAATAAGATGCTGTCACGACCACAACCAACCCAACGAACAGGCAATATCCGTATATGCATAACTCGCTTCAAGCGTTTCAATATATTCAGTAGAATATCGAACCTAACTCACTATAAACATTTTTTTTTAACCAACCAAATCCGCAGTATGGGCGATGAGAATTACTTATTTAAATACGCAGGCTTCGAATTGGTTTGCATAACGATAAAACATTTTTTCTTCCACATGGGAGATAACTCCGTAGTCGATAAAAAAAACGAAGTTACGTTTATTGAACAATATAATTCAACAACTCTCACATCGTCGAGTTGTAGAATTGCTAATGCTGAATAAATAAAATCAGTATACGGTTTTATGTGTGATCCGGTTGGAAAATTACAATTGTATAATGCTTTCTAATCAGCAGAACATTTTTTTATTGAAATCCACTGCGAAATACGACAAAATGATATAATTATATGCATTTGGCTAAAAAAATTGGTAACCCAAACTTGAATTTACTCTGACCTGTCTAATTTACATACTGCTGTACGCTTTAGATTAGAAATCTGCCGTTACCCGCGTCAGAGCAAAGAACAGCAATTATCTAGCCAACTCCTATTTAGTCGTTCGTAGGTAGCAAGGCTTCGCGGTATGAAGACTGTGCTAAAATGATTTTTGCACACCTCGCGATCACCTGCAGGTATCATTACCCTCTGCTAGTAAAACGCGAGACAACGATCATTGGCCGGTACCTACTTCTCAAGCTTCGGTCGATCGATCAGTGGTTCAACTTGTCGGACTTCCATCGATCGGAATATATCGTATATATATATATACGGATATGGCAAAAAAATGACGGACCGTTCGAAAATCGCACAACACAATATATATATATATATATATAGCCTAAGCCCGGATTATTTTGGTGTAAGAAATTGTACGAATAAGCAGAACTGATAATGAGATTAATTTAAATGCTGTCAAAGTTTAACGTCTCAGTCACCGTGCTTTTTGTAATTTTGAATATTCGGCTCCAGCTTAGGTGTATAAGATGTACCTATAATGCATGCGTATGAAACTTTTCTCGTTTTTGCGTTTACATCGTTTTTATAGAAAAAAAACAAAAAAAAAAAAAGATCGAGACGAACTGTATATATTGCGGATTATTTGACTCCGAGTCTTTGTTCTCTTTCCTGATTTTTAAGGCCGCTAAAGAGTACATTTTTCACCACTGTCAACGGGATACCTACCACCCTCCCTTTTTGCACCATCCGCTGAGCTGATTACAGCGGTATTTAAAAGAAAAGATCAATTATCGACTATCGTGGCAACGACCGGCCTTGTCATTACACGCACACGCACCGTATACACTCGGGAAAAATGCAGGTCACGCGAAAGTTGTACGAATCGGTTATTTCACTCGAAAAGGAACCAGAAATGCAAATATCATGACTAGTCGTCTTGGTCCGAGGTTCGACCGGTTATAGTTATCCATAGCCAGTCTGTGAGGCGTAGATCTTCCTCGGGATATAAACCTATCATCATCAGGGTCATTCAATAGAAAAGAGATCAACGCTGTTTGGCGGCTGTCGGAGGTGTTACGGCACTGCAGATATGCAAACATACAATTCCACCCCTTTCCTGCAATGTGAAATACCATTTCGTTTACTCATATGTCAACAAATCCCGCGAGTCGGGATAAATATATGTATATATATGCGTACGTGATATACGTATATAAACCGTGGCTAGATAAAATATCGTTACCGTTTTACTGTACAAATTCCGGTACGCTTTCGCAATCGTTAACCTAGATCGCGTTTCCACTCTTCCTATGGTGTTATTATTGTCTTTGGAAAATAAAGCTAATTCATTTAGAATTAGAGATTGCAGATTTTAACCAAGAAACATCATTTCAACCTTCGTTTTTCTTTCACTTCCATTCTCAAGCATCAACAACCAATTCGCGTGTATAATTTATGTGAAGCATGTAAGATTTTTTGACAGCTCCGATAAATCAACATGTGAGAATAATAAGATTCGAAATTTAGTTTCAGTTTATTGTAGATTGAAAAACATGCGCAGTTATACGTTTGTTTCGTCGAAATTTTACGAAATGTTAATCTCTCCTAGTGTTTGAGGCCAGGTTTTAATGAGTGCTCAGTGACGTTTCGGATGCAGTAAATGTAACCAGGAACTGCTGTTATAATCACCCGTAATTCGAGTTTGCGAAATCACCCTGATTACGTATCAACGATTTTTCGACATTTATTACTGTATTTTTATCGGATTTTTGTAATAAAATGAATTTTTGATTCGAAGCATTCGTATTCTTCCGAGTTGAACGTGTGTAAACACACATCACAATTATGCGCGGCGTGTTTTAAATGCTAAAATCGTCACTCAGTTCCAGTGACTTAAGCTTGGAAATTTAGCATTATGAATTCACCAGCGAAACGCCAAAGTGTCTTCCAAGAATACGTACGTGTCAGCATCGCTAAATGTTGAAGTAGAATTTTCGGCAATTCTAATTGACACATTCTATTTTTTGGATCTTTCGAAGTCCTGAAAAAATTCTTTTTCCAAACTGTTCGCCCGCTTCGAATTCCCATACATAACGAGCCTTGGGCGTAAGCATTATTCGATATTGACATGAAATACGTGATCACTGCAATGCGTGCTAACGACACGTGGTACGTGTAATGATCGAGACGTTGACTTTTTAGCATGGTTTACGACTAGATTTGGCATGTTGAATACCTGCGCATCGTAACGGGACTTTGCGAACCATATAAACAATACCGTATCTGCATACCGGCGCCATCGATGGTTTCGTTTCAATCACGGAGGCATTTCTCACCGATTTATATACCTACGTACGTCAATCCGACTTATATGGTAGATTCCGAACGCCGATTTGCGGTTTCATAGAGTGAGTAAGTGCGCGATAGTTTGAATAATTTTTGATCGCCAATTATCGATTCGAACATCGGAGTTAGGATTCAAGCATTCTTACTGCGATGTATCGATGGGTCGTGTCTTCGGGCAATCGATATAAAAAAGGTATTGATTTTTACTCCGATGAGCAACCGGGCTGTCGATAATCTGCTACTAGCTGATATTCGTCAAATCACGTTAGAGTTGCCGGTTGTCCAGGGAATAAATTAAAAATATATTAAGCACGCAGCTACATGCAGAGGTAACTGACAAAATTAGAAATTTTCAAAACCAGTTTTTTCAGGTAACATCGCTTCGATAGAGAATGATAAGTGATAAGACTGTCGAGAAACCGGATTCACCTAAAAAATATGCGTTCTATTCAAAAATGTCGAACAACATTTTAAGGTCCACGCTTCTATCAGCGTTGAGTTTACGCTCTTCAAACACTGACCGCAATAGAGTTTTATTATTTCAGAAACATGAAAACTTTGAGCTGCTCTTATCTCTATTGAAACACTTCGAGCGACGAACAGACAGCGTAACGTATCTTTCGTATTAAATGACGGTAAAAAGTTTCACGAGATATAATGTAGCGCGGTATGAATATAAGCTATACGGCAATCGGAGTAAGAGGTAGAAGTCAGCGAATTTTGTGCAACGGTTTTGTGGCCTCGCATAAATTTCTGCAATAAGCAAAGTAAAAAGAATTACTCAACAATCCGACTATCGTATTTATTACCATTCGCGGTGTCTTCTATGATACGTGTAATTCGAAAAACGTTCAGAACCGATGGTTCAAGAAATACGAGCAAGAATGTTCCAGAACGAATCCCAACGCTGGTTGCCATGTTATTAAAACATTAATACTTGTTTTTTACGTTGGCCCGTTGTCTCTTACAGTCGCTGTGAGATCGCTACACGACGATGATATAGTCGATTGATATTTATCGACAGGAAATCAATTATACTAGGCTTATAACTACGTATAAGTACGTCTGATAATATTAGTGATCCAATGTGTAAGAAACTTATGAAAAAAGGCTGAACTCGTATTTGGAACAAGACGTGAAGAAAGACGGTCGGTTCCATTTTAGAAGAGTCGACGGGAAAAATATTTCGAGGATCTGTATAAACAGTTGCTCTTACCTTGATCAGGTGCAGGCTGAAAATACAAATACTGGTCGCTGTAAGGTCGAAAGGGACGGGTATCGAGCAATAAATTAACTAAGTTCATCCGTACAATCTTAAAGCACGATACGTCCAGGACGCTACGGCTGATCGCTCCTGGCTTTTTATATACAAATGAACGATCATTACCGATCAAATTCGCTGCGATGTACTCACGTATATATGCATGTTTATCGGCCGAACGAGCGGTGCCCGCCTTCTGGCGAAAAAAGCGTCCCTCTTACCCACACCGCGGTTCGGTTATATATATATATATAAACGGGCACGGCATAAAATCTGGTCAGAATAAAGGCTTGCCTGAAGGGGGCCAACTTCGATGCAAGCTACTGCGTTGGATCGGGTGAGAGCCACCTATAAAACCAAGGTTGAAAGTTCCGTTTCGCTTACTTCGGTTTGACATGGCCTCTAGAGTGCTTGCCCTGACAGTGGTGTGCTTCCTGGTGATCGTCGCCTCGACTCAAGTTCGGGGTTACATTTGGCCGAAGCAGAACACCTATTCGACCCGATGGGACAAGGTCAACATCGACGACATCCTGGACAGCACGCGACTCCTGCAATACTATTTCAAGTGCTTGATGGGAACTGGTCCGTGCCCTCCTGACGGCCAAGAGCTTAAGAGTGAGTTTCCTCGTCATATAATTTCCATTCCGCGGACGCGTCTCAATTTCCGTCCTGCTCGTTTTGCGGTTTTGCGGTTTACGGCTCGTGCTTATTACCAAAGTACAACGTACGTTTGACGTGTTCGAGTGCGCGCTGATGGGGTGAGAATGATTTACCGCTCCCATTCTTGAACAAGATACTCGATATTCATCTTTCTTGTACTTGTTTCCACTAAAGACAAGGATTTATCGACCTTTGAGTCATGGTGGTAAGTATTCTTACCACCGACTTTATATGCATTTCTTTGATATGTAGATAAATTTTCAACATATTTCTTACCCGTTTTTTGCTACTTCTGATAGCATACTAATAGGTTTTCAATACTCGAGAGTAATTATTGCAATATGATGTATATTGTTATTGTTAAGAACAAATTGACCGAAAAAATTCTGAAAACATTCTGAAAAGGAATGATTCATTGCCGAAAAATTTACTCCCTCACACATGTACATGTTTTACATAAATTATAAGTTTTTGGGGTCAGTGATTATGAATCGGAAATCAGATTTTGAAAATTCATTACGGCGAATCCAATCAGCAGCCTCGAAAACCCCTGCACAGAGTTTCTTGACCTTTTTCCATCAAATTTGAAATTATCGTCCATCATATAGGATCCACCATCTTGAATTTTTGAAATGCGATATCAGATTCGTAATCAGTGACCAAAGAAATCATGGAATACTATCTTGTTATAAAGGTTGGCTCTTCTTTCTTGGAGAGAAAGGAGATTTCTTGAGTAAAATACCCGGCTTAACAATAAGATTGCTCAGAAATCAGAGTGCGGCACTCAAATTATTGTTCTTATCAAACACGGCAACGGAGATAAACTCTTCGGCATTCCCGACTCGCAAGTGAGACGAGTCATTGATCATTCCGTAAGTAAATTTAAGAAATTCAGACGCACCACATTAGACACAGTTAAAAAATCAAACCTCATTAGCCAAGCGGAATCATTCTACTGTGCCAGTTTTGCTAGAATTATTTTCACTTCTCGACCTTGGAGGCATCCGACTGTGGTTCACTGTGATGGATTTTCTGCCTGGGGACGTAATTGATGCATTCACTTTTGAATTCGGTGCCAATCACCCTGTCACAACACCTGCAATATATGTCATTCGATGTAACCGAATTATTCCCAGTGTAGGTAGTGCCGGGGATGATAATTTAGGTCGCTTACTCAATGCCTCAATGAACTGTGTTAAGTGTGTGTGGCGGTCATTAATCAAGTACTCGCATCTATTACTTGAGTAATACACAGCTTTACAAGCGAGAGAGAGAGAGAGTGAGCAGAAAACATTAATAATCCGCTCATCCATTATCAAAATCGAATTAATCGACATCGCAATTCCAGATTCGTTCCTAAATTTCCTCTCGTTAACCCTTCAACGAATATTACGTCCTGTGAAAAAATTTAATACACACACAGAGCTTTTTTATGCGTAAAAATTGAAACGTTGCACGTACCATTGATTTTCTTCACGCATCGCAATAAAGGTGAACGTTCGGAATGCGCAAAATGTAATAATGCCAGAACTGATTATTCACTCACATTATACGCGCAAGACTTGTGATCTTAAAAAGAAAGGAAACGTTTCCTACGAGCGTCTCTGAATTTGGACTTCCAGCCTGACCTTCGTCAAGGTGATGGGACTTCTGATGAAATCGCAAGATCAACGAACCTCGAACCCGTTCTCTGTAGCTAGTTTCTCCGAGTCTGACAGACTTCTACTTTGTAATTTCTACACGTTCTACATTTCTTCCTGCGACAGCTTTTTCTCATGCATTTTCAACCGTCAGACAGTAAAGAATAAATGATATCCAAATTCGACTCGTACCTCTGCAGCTCCTTCGTTTTATCCCGTCAGGACAAGCTTGATTGCAAATTTTTTTTTTACACCTACCAAAGTTATCATCGCAATGCATCGTTTGCGGGATGAATTTTAAATCAGATACTGCAGGTAGAACCAAACGCGCGGCATTCAAGGTTTCAGTCTATGAACCAAGCCGACGACAGAGGAGTTTCAGCAAAGTCCGGGCGATACTCAAGGGGATATGATTACCCGATGCTCGTCGCTTATACCTACCAGAGAATCGTTATTTTCTGCACGCAAGGAGGCGATCAGCTCTATACGTAATCGCTAAACCTCGCTTCATATTCCAGGAGCGTTTTGTCATTTCTCAGTAGCGAACCGCGCCTTGTCTCAGAGGCACGAACTATCGCTCTGTTTGACGTTGCTACAAATGTAGACCGTTAATTTCCGGGCGTTGGCGCATCCCGTGTATCTGCACGATTCCTTTCTTTCCCTGCAAAACTGGTGGTCATCTTTTAAATTTTCTTGCTTTCAGGGGTGCTGCCGGAAGCGTTGGAAACCGCCTGCGCGAAATGCACCAAGAGTCAAATGGAAGGAGCGGCCAAGGTCATACGATTTCTGAGGTGAGTCTGCTCCCCCACCTCGTGAAAAAATAAATCTGCTCTTTAACATCGTTCACAGAAACATGTCATAATTTTTCCATTTAACAACAATATTAACGATATAAGACCAAAGAAAAAAAAAATGAAAAAACAGTGAAAAATAATGGCAAGGCGAGAATGATGAGTAGTTTTGTTTACAGAGCGAGAACGATGATTCGCGTGTAATTGGTCATAATTAATTCAGCGTTGCGTCACTCTCCAGGCGCCCACGTATTCGAAAAGCCTGATTTGTTATGCTGTATGAGTGGAAGGATTCCTGGGATTGCACGCGGATTACATTGTCTGAGATTGGATCTCGAGATGTGCGTGATAGGAATCTGCAAAAAATCATTTCCGGCGTTATGCAAGATAGTAGCGTATTTACGAGTCGCACGGCACGTACGTTCATGCCGCTGGTGACGATCATTCCGATCCGACCAGGCATTAAATTTTCACAGTTTTAAATGACGATCTGCAATACCTTTAGCAATTTGGCAAATGTGTTTAGTCTTTCACCTCGCCGCGGGCTATAAACGCTGGACAGCAAACACAGACGGAAATTCTGCGGAATCATAGACGTCACACCAGCTTATCGGACTTAAGATATCGGCCTTCCGATTCGATACCAACTAGGATTTCCCATGCCATGCTGTATATGTATATAGCACATATTCTCAAATCCGAATGATTCCACTAAATTTTGCCGATCCAGCCAACCAGGAAATATCTTTTTACCACAAAGAAACAACTTTTTTTTGCTCTGTTCCAAGGCTTATATTTTTCGACGCGATTTCCTTATTCTTAAATCAAGGACGACTGCTCCGTATTTCCTATTAGCGTTATCGTTATGATTTGCTATTAAATAGATGCGTAGAACGGGTTCTTATCAAACGCTTGAAATATAGTATTACGATTATTTTATAGGTTTGTTTTCTAACGTATTTTTCATCGTGAGTAAGCATGCATTATATATCGTTGAGGTGATGATAGCAATATACACGTCCGCGATAGCGCACTTTCTCACGAAACAGGTTTTTTGATTACTTTTCCGGATCCAAATTCGTACATTTGCATCATAAAACGATTTATATGAGGCTTCGAGGCTTTTCATTTTAGGTCGGATTATTTTGAAAAACTTGAAACGCGTAAACCACTTTATCTTCATTTGTTTTATTTTTTGAATCGTGCCGATTAACGTGTCATCGCTCCAGCGCCGGTCTCAGGAATAATCAGTTAGGTAGTGCTACGCAAAACCGAAAAGTCGAGAATGCGTTCAGAGTTCAGTGGGTTCACCTTGAAGCCATGTCACGACAATCGAGCAACAATCTTTCCACTCCAGTAGCTTGATTTTTAATGCAATAACAAGTTTTACCAACTAATACATGAACTGCAGAAATTAATGACAGATTTACAAGTCAGAGGTGGATGTCAAGATGTGCGTGAAGAAAACAGCATTTGTATGTGTGTGTGAGGGAGGGAGGAGGGAGAAAATTCTCGATTAATGCTGTTTATTTGAATTTCAGAGAAAACCGGCAGGACGAGTGGGATCAGCTTTGTGGAAAGTATGATCCGGACGGAAAGTATCGTCAAAAATACATCGAACCATCTCCGGATAACAACACGGCTTGAAAGTTGTTGCCTCATTCTACAGATGGTTCCTTCATTTTTTCAATATTCGCTTTCCCTTTCCTCTGTGCGTCTCTCTCACATCTGTCATGTACATTCCATTTTTATTTTTATACCTAGATATATGGAATATTTATACTACCTTTTCCTCAAACCTGATTTTTTTATTACTCAGTTTTTTCACCAACTCCTGAATCCCATGAAAAAATGATTTGTGTTTTTTTTTCATACTTTTATATTTAAAGTGAGAATATCCTCAGAATCGTCGACGTATGTCAAGTTGACGAATCGGTCGGTGAAGATTCCTTGATGAATATTTTCTACGCAACTGATTTCTCCCTTTATTACGGAAGTGTTAATATCAGCGACCTTTACACCAGTCAAGTTACCTTGAGTATTTCAATCACAAATTGGTCCGGCGTCAAGAACCTCGCAGGTTTCAGGTGCAAGAGGTAATAAACCAGGCGGTGGTAAGTTGGAGACCTTGCCTAGTTGGAGGAGCAGTTCCGATTACATGGAGCAATTGGATCGAAGCTCTCGCATCTCGGGAAGTTTTCAGGTGGTGGGGGAACGGAACCATGGACTCTGAAGACAACCGACATTCCAATTGACATGTGCCACTCGAAGTGACAGTGGAAAAGCCAGTCGCCTGGATTTCCAGTGTAAAATCTAATCCTCGTCGAACCGTTTTGGGGTATAAGAACCGTGTCCTTGAGCGGGGGAATTTTATTTGGACTCTGCGACCCCGTCATCGTCAGCGATTCGTTGCTGCGCGCTATTTCCATAACGTAGAATTTGTAGCCGTGTAAATGGAAAGGGTGGGACAGCGGTGGAAAAGAAACTGGAAATACAGATGCAAAACGTTATTCTCGGCGACGAAGCATCGCTTTCTATTGTCGGAATACTCACGAGCATTGATATCCGACAAGACCAATTCCACGTTAGCCTTGTACGGTAATTCTATGACGTGGGTGCAGATGCAAAAACTGCCATTTGCACACTTGGAGGGTTTGTTTTGCTCGTTGCAAAAGCTCGCGTTTGAGCTTCTGTTCAGCATCATTACAGTGTCGGGGAATTCGTTCGAGATGCCGTTCATTATTCCGGTTTCCAATATCACCGGAGGCCTCACTGCGGGTGACATTTCGCAAGGACGATTAGTCCAACGATTGAAATCGACTTTGCATTAGAAAAATTTAAGAACTTCTTTTACTAGGCTGCACCTACGTTGGAATGGGTTGAACTCCGTTGTTGGGTGATTGATTGTTCCGTGCAGCGTTTCCACTGTCCATTCCCAGTACCCAAAGGTAACGTTCATCCGTGTGATGTTCGTTTCGCCGAGGATGTCCGACGGCGACGAGTCTTCGTATCCCTCCAGCTCGCTCACGCAAATTTCAGTCGTTGACGCCTCGCACGACGCGTTCGGGTAATTAAGACGAATTTCGAATGGAAGAGGATTATCCTGCGTGGGCTCCGGTGTTTCAGGATAAATCCCCGTCGCGTTATCTGCGGTACCATAGGACAAAACCCCAACCTGGAAGGCACCTTTCAATTAGTCTTTTGAACAGCCCCTTACTTCGTTGGATTGGTGGATTATTTTTCAGAGTAATTGTACGCTCAAAATTCGTTGGGGAAAATTCATCGAGCAAATGGTGATAACTCGTCAAATTCTGATATTGGACTTTGACACAACGCTTCCTTTCGCCGCGATATTGACGATCCGATGTTCAAGCGACCATCGGCTTGGTCTGACCGAATCTCAAGCCGAATATCAAGTTAACGAAAAGTTACCAGCCGCAAAAACTAGTGGTACCGACATCACAGCTATCGCGTGCCACCAACCTGGTCGACGCGATCGACCTCGTTGCAGACGAACAGTCCCCTGACATAGATCCAGTAAGCACCGGACGTTTGACTAGCGTTGAGAACGATGTCGAAACGTTCACCCGATTGGGAAACCAACGCGTCGACGGTCTTAGGTTGAACGTCACTTCCGTCGGTAGCGATGACGGTCATGGTGTGATTTTCGATCTGCAATTGCATCGGGCAAATCATACTGGCGGCGTTGATGATCCTCATACGGTAAGAGATTCCGGCCTGGACGTGAAAAGTAGCCAAGGGTGTCTGGGTCGTCCGATTCGTTGCCGGCTGAAATTTCAATGACAGGAGCTAAAATTTAACGCGGGGAAAACTCTCCCGATTCAACAAGTCGGATTTCATCTCAATGGGGAAAACACTCAAGGCTCGTGCACTAGAGCGGTGAAAATTATTTTGCAGTGAAATGCTGACAGATCATGCAGCTCGCTTGTCACGAGAAATCATATCTTACGTCACGCCATCGGCCGAGACCGTTGATCAAAAAGGTGGCCGGTGCTATTCCCGGATTTCTGGTTAAAAGCCCGGGGAAGAACAATTCGGCATACTCGTGCATGTAGTCCGTCAAAACCATCACGTGACCGGATTTATCCTCGGAGTACAATTTCCTTGCCGGTTCGTCACTGATCGGCCGCCTCACTATCAGCGCTCCGTTGTGTCCGTTGGTTTTCTGGAAACCTTCGTTAAACCACCGCGTTAATAAGCAAGCGGTTCGAACGTTTCTGTACGTTGAAAAGCTCACCTGTGTGACTGTGATAGAAGTAGGTCCCGGACTCGTTGACAAAAAAAACGTATCGAAAGCTGCTGCTCTCCGGTATGCCGCACTGAGTGATCTTCGGCACTCCGTCCATCCACTGGGTTCCCTCCTGGAGTATGCCGTGCCAATGGATGGTCGACTCCGTGCCACCCATTTGGTTCTTGACGTTGACGGCGACGAGGTCTCCGAGGCAAACCTGGAGCCAGCCGGATGGAAAATGGCATGAAGAGGCTCCGCGGTAATGTGATCAATAATTCGCCGGTTACGAAACCAGCTGCGGTTACCTGAATGCTTGGCCCGATTCCCATCCTGTTGATAGACATCAGACCGCGCTCTGTACCGTCTCCAGTGATGCACTGCGGGTGCATGCAGTCCTCCAGGACGCCACGAGAGCAGTTTCCACAAGCACTGGAACGAACGGTGCATCAGGTTAATTGGTTGCACTTGATCAAGGTCGAACTGCATGCGCTAAGTGATTGCCGAACCCCGAGGCGTAGCCGGAGTGAGTGGCAGGTGAATCAGAAATGCTCCTTACCGGCGTTGCGAGTTCTTTAGCCAATCTTTTTTTTTTTTTGTCTTGTCGGACTTTCTATACTTACGAACCCATGGCGTGATAGTGCTCGAGGACGAATGTGTAAACGCAGACTCTGCTGGTCCCGTTTGCCTTGCAAGTCCGGTTGCAGTCCGTTGAGTTTAAATTTTGCACACCCATTCCGTAGAGCCAGCAGTAGAGATTATCCATGGTAACCTGGGACGGTATTTCTGGGTGATCATAAATTAATTAATTATCACCTTCACACAAGACCTTACGTAATATATCTACACTGTCGTTGTACGTTTATTTTTCATCGGCGCGAAATAATCGTTTTGAATCTTTGAGCGTTGCGTTATATCCGGAAAATCTTGTACAGTTCCGCCATCGGGTGTTATAATTCAGTTTACGTAATTGTTGACAGCCTCCTCTGAATCTTGTAAATTAATTTCACCCTTGCGTCAGCTCAATATTGACCCTCGTCATCTCGTCATTCTAATTCATTCGAGCTTATCCCGGCTTCTCTGTCGTTTGTCGTTTGCATAATTTGACGCGATCTAATTCCGTCCATGATTTTGATTGCGGGTGGGTATTGCGAAGCAATGTAAACGCGGATGTTACTATTAATTCGAAAAAACTTGGATCGATAGACGTGAGTCTTTTTTAGAAACATCGAGTTTACCTATAACAGGGCCTTGTGCGATGGAGCTGGCAACAATAGATATCGTTAGTAAAAATTTATACGAAATTGCCATTATTATTTTTATCTCCTCTGCGTATATCACTCACTGAATGAAAAATTCTAACCAAATCGTACAGCGCTCGAAAAGAGTTCGCACTGGATATAGTCGGTATCCTGCTGAGTTTATATTGTAACGTATTTTGTTTATTTGAAAGTAATAAAAACATTATTCCTGATAACAATTCTTATCTATTACGAAAACATGTTGCTTCTATTTTACCTCTCGATGTTACTTGCGCAATCATCATCAATAAGTGTGCATGTATGTAATTGAATTAAAAGCACGAGTATTAGAATACTACAATAATGTCGCATAGAATGGACTTTTTCGAAAAATAAATAAACGTCGCTCAGGCTGACTCGCCTTTATGCATCCGACTGTTTCTCCTTTCCTCCATTGCACTGCTTTCTCGATAATGAAATTTCATTAATTTAACGTTCTAATTACGTCTCGGAGAACAGCTGCGACCGGATCAGAACATATTATTGTCATCTCAATGCTTCCGATGTACAGTTGGATTCCTTGCGCATGGCACAGACGTTGGTGGCATCGACCGTGTCTCTTCAATGCCTTTGGTACGCAATTTCTGAGACAAATATGTTTATTACTTCAGGGGCAATTTGCAGTGCTGACAGTTGGGTGCTCGGCGTTTTGTTTCACGGTGCTCTTTTCAATTCCGTACTCGCGTCATTTAAATTGCCTAATTGATTATTTCCCATTTTCACTCTGCACGAGATCGTTTCAATGACGAGCGCTCGTCAATAGTTTCTACCTCGCAACGATACGTTTCACTATGTTGGCAAATTCAAGCGTGCCGATATTCCACCGCGATGTATCGTATTATGCTCCGGCAATATCTTTGGTACCACCTGAACCCAGGCGGAACGACAGCTCCGTAACGGATATACGTATGTATAAATCGATGTTAATTAGCTGCGATATCAAAATTCTCGAGTGAATCACATCCGTCGGCTTTACGAAAAGATAATGCAGTCTGTTATTATGTGGAAACAAAAGATACAAGACTTGATTAAACGGGATTTAAAATGTTAAGCAAGTAAATTTAGTCAGCGAACGGCTGATTTCTTTTTCAATCACGATGAATGACGTACAACAGATAAGCCGGTCTACAGCCAAGCAAATATTGAGTCGTATTCTCCACCACAATTCCATGGATTAACGGAGGCGGCGTTAATGCTGCGAATCGGACCGCGCCTCTGAAAGCTTTATGAAAAATATGTTCGGTGTGCGATTTTACGATAGGAGCTTGCGCTATTTCGTGATTTCGATTATAAGGGGGAAAAACTTACGAGAATCATGCGTTCGATCATATTCTGCCAACCTCATATTACGAAAATTTGAAAGACCTATAAAAACATTTATTTCTTTTTAAAAAACTTTTTAAATTTGGAATATTCTTGGTGAAATAAAAAAGGCCACCCTTTGTGTACGAAATCGGCGAAGCCGTTCCTGGATAACCGTGCGCGAATAATTTTATTAAACAGTTTTTGTCAAAGTGATACGAGTATGAAAGTACGTCTATCTACATACATGTATTTCTGCCTCGTATCGAAACAACGAATCAATAGCCAGTAAACCGATGCAAACACCGTATATTAAAACTGGAATTTGACAATAGGTTTGAACCACGTCGGGCGGATGAAAAACACAAAGGACCATTGGACTTTTGTCCTGTTCATCATCCTGAATTAGTGATATCGGGCGATGCGCCGGCGAATCTTGGTTCGTGGAATTTATTTTGAATCTATATTATATGATATGCGTAAGCCTGGATGTATTTGCTGTACGTTTCTAGACGTATTTTACAGAAACTAAGTCTTAAAACAGAGTGGTTTGACGGCCGAAGTGCAATGAGCTGTGTAAACACAGGTCTGCCTTATTCCTATTCACAACGAACAATAAAGTCGTTTATCCATGGTTAATCAAATTACTTGGGAGATTGGAATCAATCTGAGCGGAGATACGAACAAGTTAACAGGTATTATAAAATCGAAAGTTCCGAAGTAATCACTTAAGATCGTGATTGCTTTAAATAACATCTTTGTAATTCACTTCAGACTCCGCCGCGGTTCGGTAAATTACAGGTAATGATATAAATTATTATAAGAGCAAAAATGTTTTATTACACTACTAATTAATCGTACGCTCGAATTCAGGAAAAACAAAATCAAACAAAACAAAACAACTAAGATAAGATTAGCGCGAGACTCGTCGATTAATATATCATTTTAAGTCTCGAGTTTTCCGGAAATCTATGTTGAAGCGCATCCCTCAAGCTTCCCGAATTTCGCTTCGAACGCAGTACGATATTTTTGGTCCGGGTCGACCCTTGCGAGAATTTCGTCGAAATCACGTCTCTTCTTCTTGCACAAGTACGCGAGCGTGTCTTTGATTTTCACTTCCTGTTCTGGCGAGCACTTGGCACACGTTGTTTCCAGCGCCTCCTGAAGAACCTCTGCAAACGAAGAAAAGAACGATGTTAGATCTCCGTCTCTGAGTCAGTATTGACTGTCATTCGGTATATTAATTACGTCAAATGATTTATGACCGTAGGACTGATTTTTGTTCTCACTTTCGATAACTCGAAACTGGCACAGAAACCTCATTCTAAATGGCACGACAATTTGCTGCACATAAATTAACCTTGAATCGAACTGACACCTTTTAACCAATCGTCCTTCAAAATTTCGCTTCGAGTCAAGTGATGGGAAAACATGTCAAGCTGATTCGCCTCTGAGTGACAGCTGAGCTCAGCTTCAAAGACTAGAGTTTGCGTTCATTCAAGTCTCGCGACTAGACTGTGCCACACTTGCGAGATTCGCTTGGTTCTCGCATACTCCAGGATATAATTATCCTTATCCGTCTTATCCACGTCTTCGCGGGTTTCACGAAAAGCGTTTCACGAGCATACAGATATACCTAAATAACACCGACAGCCTAAGCTCCCGAGCGAATCGAGTGTTGATATTTTAATTCGGCAATTCGCTTTCTGTCGACCTTCATTTTGCAACTGCCGCTCGTGAAATCGCGAATATAATAAATCCGGCTGCATCAGCCAAGGATTTAACTCCGCGATACCGAGCTGATTGTGAGACGAAAAGCTTACTGATCTTTCTCAGTTAAATCGTGCTAAATCAGCTAAATCGTGCTTATGCGAATCGTTACTCACTTCTTAGCTCCAACGCGTCCTGAGGGCATCCGGTTTCCTCCTTATTCAGTATGCATTTCTTGTACTTCTCGAAGAGTCTATCGTTATCAATGACCCCGTGCGTGTTCATTTTGTTCCATTTGTCAGTGTAATATTCTTCGGCTGCAGCCACTGCGGCGAGACAGGCCAAAACCATGAGGCAGTAACACTTCATGCTGATTTCGTTTTCGTCTCCGGGTGGTTAGAATGATCCAAATTGATCAAGCAAGAAGAGTAAGGATGCTGACTGAGCGACGCTGTACCACGAACTGATTGAATTCTGCGTTATTCCCCTATTTATACTATGCAGGACTTGCCTCCGTTTCTTTCTATGCAGTTGAGGTTGAGGTTGCCGTGACCTCAACCCGCTTGGTATGAAAACAAAAACCTGTTCAGGTAGGCTTGGCTGCATGGCGAGACAGTGCAACAAAATATGCACGCGTCATCGGATGTCGGTTAATGTTTAATGGACTGCAGATTCATTAATCCGCGATGACAGTCATTCGTGCGCCTGGCTTACAACAGAGCACATAGTGTATGAAAATCGATCATCACCTCTTTCGCCGTATCTTCCGACAGACATTAGTCGACTTTGTCTATCGATGCAAAATTTCCACAGGGGATTGCGTAATTGAGTTGGCGAGTGAAGTTTAGTACCATTACTCTTATTGACTTCGCTCTCTTGCTCCACTTCATACATGCACGCACTCCAGTCCCCGGTCAGCCTTACTCCGTTACGTAACTCCAGATGGGACGTACCTTTCCACTGGAAACACACATTACGTAAAAGTGGACAGTCATTTTTTTTTAACTATAATAATTATTCCTGAAACATAAATTATTTCTTCTCAGTATCTTCGTCGTTGGTGCAGGTATCAACTGAAATTTGTTTTCGATATCTCGATAGTCCCAGTTCTCGGTATCTCCACAGTGTGGCTGCTTGTTTGTGGTTTGTTTCGCAAAAGGTCCGACTGACGACGAAACTGAATATAGCAATGTTTATTGCTATCGAATTCCGCGCATAAAATCTGCGTGACGTAGGTACATATACCTACATATACTTCTCGAACCTGATCGCAGTAACGTTTGCTTGTTTCCGACCAAGCAGCTCAGCGCTAATTGACAGTTATGTGCATTAATTATCTTGACGTAAATATCGCGGCCAACCATCGGAGTAAGATATATAATCCTCTCGGTACGCAAAATTGATTGAAAAATCGAATGAAAGGAGCACCAAAACCGCCGAACATATAATATAACCCCCGCGACATGAGGCTCGATCGAGAATCCGTCAGTCCTAAAAGTCCACCGATAAAACGCAGAAGGAAGATTAGAAAAAAGTCACCCTACGAAGCTTGCAAGCCCATATGGCGACTGGGGTCGCCTGCGTTTCACGAGGTCGACGTTGCGCCTGCTGTAGAGGGTTGCCGTCTTCGCCGGAGCCCTTCCGTCCTCCGAAAGTCCCTGATTTCAAGGACAAAGGTCCCTTTCTCCCAGAAATCGAGTCCTTGTCATCCCGCAGGAGAGCGGCGGAAGTTCACGGCTCGGAACATCAGCCGTGTGAAAACTCTTCGCGAATGTAATGCGATAATGGGGTACAGGGCGAATGCAGAGGGTACAGCAAGCGGGAAATCAGTCGCTTCGTCAAGATCATTGAACGGAAGCTAAAGGCGTCTCTGCGGAAAAGAGCCGGGACGTCGGTTTGCGATGAGAATCCTGCGCCCCAATCCTATCAGGACCAAGGTGTCTGCGATTCTCGCAAGCCGGTCGTATTGCGGTACGAGAAGCGAGGAGGACCTCAGGTTCGATTTCAAGATCGGTAATATCGGGAAATTCGAGGCGCTGAGCAAGCTGGGAAAGCTCGACGTCGCTGACCGCGTCATGACAAAGATGAAGATCTCGAAAGGTTTTCACAATTAGATAGAAAGGGTTTCGCTAGGATTTGCAGACAGTTTTTCGGACGGTAATTCGTATCAACGAAACGCCGATGCCTGCATTAATTCTGTCCAAACTTGTAGGTCAAGTCGGCTGTCTAGTACACTGAGAGAAATCTTTAGTTCCGGTTACCGCTCAGTCCTCAACTATTTTCATTTTTTACCACAATCGAAAAATATAGTTCTAGGTACGAAATGAAAATTAGTTTTCTATCTGTTACCGGAAAGTCTAGTATCCGTTAATATTCTTTCTCATCACGATCACTGATACTATATTTTCTTGTAACTATTGTGAAAATTTAATGGTTGTGCAACAATAAGTTGACGTTAAAGCCTTGTTTGACTAAAAAAGTACAGTAAACCGAACGAACTGATTTTGCGTTGCAATTGCCAGAAAAAGTATCGACAACAACGCAAAATAGTCACGTGTACCTTGTTTTTCGTAATTCCAACAATATTCAAAAAGTTTTTCTTAACGACACATATTTTACTGAATATTTCTAGTTACTATAACAAATGAAATTTTTCTCAGTGTAGGTGGCGATGTGTCACACGTCGTAATTCAACTGCCGTCCATGGGTTATCCGTCGGAAATCAGACTCAGAGTCTCGAAGAGTTTCGATCTTCTTCAAAATCTTCAGGTAACGGAATCACCGCGGTGAATTGTCAATTCGGCCGTGCCGAACCAACTCAGAGCCGCCTATTTCAGTTACGAAATTTCGCGCGATTGGGACGGCTTGCAAACGAAAATTCCCGAGTGCTGTCCGTTCTCCCGAGCGACGAAAGCTCGGAGATGATAACGCTGCTTCGTGATCTGGTGAAAAAGGTTCGCCCGGACGTCTCGGAAGACAGGCTGTGGGTGATTCAGCCCGACGGTGCCAAATGGTTCGTACCGTTTATTTCGCTTCTGATTTGTATCCCGCGTTCGAGCAGTTCTCCCTTTCTTTAAAATTCCTCCGCCGCGCTTCGGTCTCGCGGAATACAAACCAGAGGAAGAATTGTCTCTGCAGATCTCGCCCTAACGTATCGCCGAAAAAACATCGAGGCATCGAGAGCATGGCTATTGCCTGCTTAGGGAGAAAATCCCCGGCTTTATTCGGCGAGCGATTAGTTTTAACGCTCTTCGTTATTTACCGGTTTCGAATCTGACCGTCGCCATGCCTCGCAGCCCAAGGTCCCGGTGCTTGAATCTCGGATCTCGGCTCCTTTTTCAAAGTCCTGAAACTTACCGGGATCGCGGAGGAAATCGACGTTCTGATTGCTGCCCAGCCGAGGTCGCCCATGATGGATGAGCGATGGTTCGTTATGGTCTCGTACTCTTATCTTCGAGTGCAAGAGGCTGCCCTTGTTGCGGCACGAAACTTATTGCCAGTGCGTTATACCACCGGTCCAACTCCAATTCCATTTCATCCCTGGTTCGTTTCACCCTTCGATCAATATTATATGGATTAGGGAGTATACGTGGCGTCGCGGGAGCGGAAGTCGAGTGTGCAAACTGCAGGAAGCCATCTTCCACATCGATAATTGATACGCTAACCAGCCTTCACGCGCCGCTGAATTATCTCCCGAGAGATCGGTGCGGCGTGATCCTAACCAGAGATCCGATACCCTGTTATCTGTTTTGCTGCGCGTAGTGTTCGGCCACTGTTTTTACTTCGCGTCTCCGGGGGGTTTTGCTGACCCAGCTGTGGTAAATCGGATAGTCGATATTTTCCCACTACGAATATATGTATGGTATCGAAAAAAGCGCCTGGCGAAATATCTAAATCTTCTCACACTGCGTGTTGTTCTCGCGGTGTTAATGGGAAGTAAACTCAGTTACCATAATTACTTGGATCAGTGTAATTAATCTTTCAAACTCGAAGGACAACCGGTCTAGTCATTTTTTACGTGCTCGAATTATAATGCGAAAGCAATGCCGGTTGTGTGCGAGGAACGACTGCAAAATAATGCTCCAACATTTTTTTTTTTTCGTGCAATAGGTAGAAGAGACTCAAAAGTCGTTTCCGCGTGGATATTTAATTCGTTTCAGTTCCATTGATTCGCGAATCTGACTTATCAGCAAAAACGTTATAATGACGACAGAATATATTCCAGTCGCTTAGATTAAGTCATTAGTCTGGGTGGAATATAATTGGTACTTTGATCGCTGCATTCAACTAATTCGTTCAACGGATTGATCGAGGTTTATGCAGTTGTGTAAAAAACGTCGCGCGCCTTACGTAACTCGTACAAGATGTGTTATTAGTTTCTTGCTCTTTCATACACCTCATAGTCTAACACAAGGTGTGGAGAATCGTACCAGGCGACTATGTTGGAATTGGTTTTTATACCTTAGTCGTGTTTCGTTTTTTAGAATCTTGGATTTGCACGTCGCGTCGCTACTTCCATCCATTTATCATTTCTCGTGCGCATTCGATTTTTTAACATGCGATGGTTGACAATGCAATAAATCTGTCAAATAGCTATAAAAATTCCTGCCATTTTCACGCTATCAACCATTTGACGTACTCATAACGTTAAACACGCTGCAGTTTTCATCATGAGAAATACCGTAAGAGTAAAATAAAATCATAGACGAGTAATCTAATGCGTTGAAGCGAAACTGTCGATCACCTTGGCTTTAGCAGCCTTACAGTTTCGCATTATCCATTTAGAAACGAGAAAACTTTTATCAGGCCCACCGCTCAGCTTTCAAAATTACCTTTTGAATAAATCGAACCGTGCGAATTTTTTACAAACGACGAAAGTTGAGCAGCCCCTTTCGTCTCGAATCTTCATACTTTTGCAAAGGTAAGCAGGATGGGCTATGAAATCGTACTTAAATAAGTCTAAGTTGATCTAATGTTCTTTTAATTACGCTTGGTCCAGCTCTGCGAGGAGCTTGCTCGTCTCATTATAGCCTTCCCGAAATACGGTACGTGGTTGATAAAAATCAATTACGGTTTCGTTGGACTGCAGACCGTTTTTTTAAGTCTTTAAAAGAGTCCTTTACGTCGTACTTACGATCGTCGTAGCTAAGGTAAGGCCGGGGGTTTTTTATTTTTTTTCTATCCACAATAAGCGAGCCAGCAAGACGATTCAACTAATTGATTATCTCCGCCCGTAGCACATCGCGTGAGAAATACCCGTGTAAACCTGGCGAAAGAGGAACTGGTCATCTTTCTGATGGAAATTTTGCCGGGCGAAATATCGTTCAACAAAGGTGCCTACAAATGTTACACAGAATTCATTAGCGACTTTGAAAAATACGGTACGTACGTATCTCTCAATTATCATATTGCAACATCGACCAGATTCTCGGTAAAGAATGGCAGCCTGTTTACAAAATAAAAATTATTCAAGGCCGTAGCTTTGGGACCTCGAGTTTTAAACAGATCACCGAAACGGCGTGCATAAATTTCGGGCTCGGGCGTCTGCAGCGCGAAGGCGACTTGCCGGCCACAGTGCTTTGGAAAATTTGTCAAAAACCAGATTTCACCAGAGCCAGATTCCCTCTTTGCAGGAGGCATACAGCGGAGCCGAGGATCTGCGCTTCGGGCGACGTCTTCCAGACGAAGGGCGGATTGGTCGTTGATTTGTGCTTCTCTGGAGAATTTGTCCGGCAGTGTGGGAAGCGAGCTTCGGGAACGGCAACATGTCGGTTGCTTTAGTCCGGACGTGATTACCTTCGTGGATACGGACAGCGTGAGCTTTTTATACGTTTGTTAACGCGGCTGTTTTGCCGTCCCGACGTTGCAGATTCCCTTTGTGCCGCATGTCCCACGGCTATGCGGGCTTGTAAGGGAAGGAGCTTGCGGTTGAGCGCGCTTTTGATGCTTCGGAAACATCGCCGCGCTCAAGCGGAAATTATCAAGTCTAGATTAGCTACGTTTCGGTAGATATATACGTATAGAATCCCTGCTGATGGATTAAGCTCCGCGCGTAACGTACGTGCAGGTATAATAAGCACTTGCCGAGGCAAAAACGTCGCCGGGAATATTACATCATCCCAGACTGCCGCAAAGTACAGAATTGCCATTTGCAATTGGCAAGGTTTCACCTCTAAAGTCAGAGAAATCCTTCGCCACGTCTCATCCTCACATTTCTTAAATGAATTTGCGATTAGACACGGAGATTTTGGGTCGACGACGTCGATCCTCGCTACACCGATCTCTTCGCTTTGCGAGTATTTGTCCAAGAAAGTTTTCACCGATCAAGGGGATCAAGTTTATAAATCGAATGTAAACGACCGCGATACGATTATCGTCTTAGATAAAACAAGGCTCGACGATATGTCCGATAAACGGGCAGCGCCGTGCCCTCGGGCTCGTTACTCTGTATCTTAAAAGGTTTCGGGCCATCGAGGAGTTCGGAAAAAACCTCAGAGTCATCCACGAGCACAACGATAAAATAAAGTCTAACATGCTGGTAAGCCGTTTTTTAAACAAGATTTAAAAGGCATCAATTTTACTTCTGTTATAATATGTTGAAACTCCGAGGAGCATCTTCAAAATTTTCTTCGAGGTTCCTTTCCTTTTCAACCACATCAGCGATTGGCGCGAACTCTGTAGCGGATGGGACTATCTGGGCGAAATGGAAAAGAACAATAAAGAACGAATGCGTCGGATGACGATGATTATCATGGCGGAGAAAATTCACCGGTACTTCGTATTTTATTGGTGTGCAACAAAACGAGGCAATTCAGTCGAGTCAACTGCGCGTTGTGCTGATGAATAATTAATGACGTTGCCTCAAATCCATTCGCCTGATAATTTTCTATGTGATTTCAATTCGCTAAAAACCTGTAATTATAATACAGGAATTGATCGGAAATGTTAACGAACGTGTTTAATCGAGCACGGATGAGTATCCTATATCACAGCATTTATTTCTGATGGACAAAGTGAGGAACGAGAAACCAATTGAAAATAAAAAGATGAAAGTTTTCCGATAACCTGAAGCGTCGAGCAGCATTGCCTTGCACTTGGCATAGGTTTGTATGTACCGTACGCACACTTTACATAAGCGCGGAATTTCAGTTTCCACGTTATAACCGGAAGTGCCCGCTGATGACAAAGTCCTGCCTTGATTGCTTTCAATTCACGTGTTCGCATTTAGATTGGCCCGTCACGAGTATGCCCTGTGTATAGATCAGCTCACTAGCTGATGGAATATAACTGCATCAGATCCCAGGAATTTAATTCACTTTTAACCAAGCTTTCAGAGCGGATGAAGAGCAAAAAAAAAAACAGCCCGAAGTAATACTTCCGGTACGATGCGTCCGGCTAGCAGTCGTTATCGGTTTGTGCGAAAAACTGTTTCAGTCCTCGACGATGAGAATATTTTCTACACGCCATTCTCCATAGTTCGTTGTCTGCAGCAAAATTTCATTTGCGCAACCTAATTTCTTTTTAATTCGCGCAAGCTCTCGTTTCCTTGGAATTTAAGATCCGAAATTTTTGCTCCAAGTGCGACAGCGAGAAAACTTTTCCTTCTGCGTAAGCGCTTCGCCGCTTGTTCGCATAACAGCGTTGATTATCTAAGAATTATTCATGCGCAAACGAAATTAATTTTACCAGAGTGCTAACAATCCTTTGTTTTTTCATTCCGCGCCGTAATCACGGGGTTTAATAAACTCATTAAATCCGAAGATAAGTACGAAAATTATAGATAATAAAAATGGGGATGAAAGAAAGTTCGAAGAAGAGATGCTTCTAAGCTTCCTTTGATATAATTAGAACGTAATTAATTGAAATCCCATCTAATTGCAACTCGGGTTCCTAATAACCTACGAAACTGATCAACACCGTACATCGAAGCCGAACAACTACAGACATGTTTGAAATTTCAATCGAACCGCCTAATATGACACACGTGCGATTTATGCCCCCAGATTATCGTTAACCTTAAGTACGCACCCCTTGATCATGTGAAACGATCCTCACGCAGCAGCGGTCTCGTGAAATAACGGGTTGCAGGTCCAGCCAGAAGCGGAACAGGTCACAGGATACGGCTTCCGTTTTCCAATAACCAATCAGAGAGCCATTCCCGCTACGTTACTGCACTATGTATGAATATATTACCCCTCGTTTCACCCTGCACGTCGGCGTCCAGTTGGCTCGTTCATAACCGCACGTTCCTCTCGATTCTGCATTCAAACACCGGTTTCTCAGGCGTCACGTAATTTCTGACTCTCGGTTTCGCGCGCACTTCCCAGTCATTATGCCACATTGTGACTACCGTCATTATCGCCATGTATCACCGTAGCCGTCACAACGCACTTTAGATGCCCCCTATATAGATTTTTCCCACGCGTTTGTAATTATCACTCACAACGTGGCGGAATTGTGGAGAGACGGAGTATTAGGAGTAGAAAGAAGAGAAAGAGAAAGTAAACCGGAGAAGTCAACGTGTAACGAAGAGTAAAAAAAAGATGGAGAACGGAAACGATGCCAAGGTATTTGCAGGAGAAAAGTAAGGGAAGGAAAACAAAGATTGGAAACTAATGGAGAGCAAGTAGATTCTGGATCAAAGAGGGGAAAAAGATACGCAGATTATGCGAGACGGAAAAAGAGACGGTAATCCACGTGATGAGGGAATGTGACTACTCAGGAGCAGACAAAGGGATTGAAGACTTGATGAGCGACGAAGGACAAGAAATAGAATGGATGAAAAGCGTGAGAACGAAGCGTGAAGGAAAAGCATAGACTGAGAGAAGGAAGAAGAAAACGTACTGTATACATATAACGAATATTATTGAAGATGTTTTATGTAAGAGTAAATTGAAAAGATGCGGTAGACGCACCATGTATCCCGAAAGGAAATCATTTTCTCTAATAAAAACATAAAAATAAAAAAATGGAGGAGAAATTATCACTCATCGATTAAAACAGTCACTGTACAAGGTTATTCTCTCTAAAACACTACCAAGCAAGTCATTCACCTTTTCCTAATTACACATATCCGATCAGACAAATCAAGAACGGTCGAACCGCTTTCAATTCCATTATTTCAATATCCTCTTCCTCGGGAACATCACGAGTCGCGAATTATTCGAGAAACGTAACGCTCTTTTAACACTTGTTTCTTTCCCCGAATATCTGTAAAGGTGAAGACCGCGGACGTGTTATTGTCGTGCGTGACGTGCGGCTGCGGAGAACCGTCTGTAATGAAGTGTCTCTTTGGGAATAGCTTCGTTCAGTTCCTCTGTACACGGGCATGATATCCGATCGCAGATATAGATGATTCTGTTCGGTTTCGTCCCTTACATGCTCGACGAAATTTGGTTTCGATAAACCGACTTCAGCTTTCCTTAAGTCACGAGTCGGTGCTTTAACACTTCGAAACGCGGACTGATCGCGCAACATACCGATATCTTTGACCAAATTTTAATATAACAATAATCGCGATAATCAGAGAGCTGAGGCGGACTGATATTCAGTACCCTTGTAATAATCTATCTGTCTATCTAATGTAATAAAATATCTCTGTTAGAAACAGTAATGCGATGTTTTGAATGCTGATATATATTACAGTGAGCTTTGTCGTGGCAATTTCCAGATTAGAAATGGTCTGACAACAGAGTTAGTTCTCTACGAAAGTCAAACGCGTTTTACCCTGCTTTGTAGAATTAGCCGGTTGCGAATTGATAAGCAGAATGTAAGTTCGGAATAATCAACCTCGACGCTAACTACCATAATTAACCTGGCAAAGCTCGCCGCAACTGTGTTTTGTCGACTAGTCTCGCATGTGATATTAATTTACTCGATTTTGCCAGTTCACGATTCGAGCTATGCGTAGGTATAGAAAAAAGAAGCTGATGTATTATTACACAACAGGTAATCACTATCTGATTCCCGACTCAGCGATGACTTTGACATTCGGAATGAAAGATACTGTACGGAGAAAACGAGAGAGGTCAACGAAAAATTCAATGACTCATGTGGATCCATGTTGTAAATATACAGTGCAAGTATACAACAATTATCGCGAATACGGCCTGGGAACATCCGGCGTCCGGTTTCTATTCTTGAAAGAATTCTGCGACTATTTTTCGCCAGGCTTGTATCACCGTCAATCACGTGAATACATACACTCACACACACAGACACCATCGATTTTCGTACGATACGCGCACCATCCCGCTTCTTAGGGTTGTGCAGAGAACGAGGGCGAGTTCGAGTACCCAAATCCTGACACCAATGGCCAACAGGCGTACCACTTTCCGAAACTACTCCCTATATTCCGATTTTTTAGTGGTCCCAAAAGACCGACGCAAGGTTTTAGCGAAATAAATCCGCCGCATCCTTTTTACACCCCTCAATTTTCAGCCGAGAGTTCCCGCGGCGTTGGCCTCATTTCCGTATGCATTTATTCAAGTTTTTTAGTAAAAAAATTCATTCTTATCCCCAACGGTACAGATTCTCTCAATTTCTAACCCCTCCGTGATGCGAGCCGCGTTCTAGAGTTCAATGATACTTTCGAGTCACCGGTAACTCCGATGTTTCAAATATAAAAAGTTTCGCAGGCAAATCCAGCCAGGCATGCTCGTAGATATCTTTGGAACCGGTTTACGTTGCATAATAACGTTCAAGTATTCCTAAACTCCGTTAGTTACGCAAGAGTATCTCGGGAGAAACCCAATCGCAAGCCAAAAAAACGTTCGAATCGCAAATACGACACTTGAGATGAGATTCTTGACATTCAACGTTCAACTCGACGCTTTCCGAGTGTCGGGAAAATATAAGGAGAACCGGAGGATGCAGGCCGTCTTGCATTTGTCGAATGTCGCGAAACCGGCACCTGGAGAACGGCGTCCTCGTTCGAAATAATCAGCTCGGTGCCAGTTCGCTGAAACGAGAAAACACGTAGTCCGGTTGCCCTCTCAATTCCCGCCCCTTTTCCTATCTCTCCCGACACGCGACACGAATCGAAACTTTCCGCCGACGAGCTCGAAATACAGAGGCCAGGGCTACATTATTTGTCCGAAACTCGAGATGCAAATTCTCGGGACAATTCCCGCTCTATCCTTAAATTTTCCATTCAATTTTCGATCCGCGGACCTGCAGGTCCAGCAGTCCAAAATCGACGCTTCGTTTTACCATTTCCACTTTCCTTCCTCGCTGTTATATCTTAGAGTATAATATAAGGGGTACATACAGCTGCATTGGGAAAACGTTGAGCGTATTCTTCGACGTGAATAACCATTCAACATGTAACGTCTCCCGTAGCTGAGATAAGCCTTGTACGAGGCTTCTACGCCTTGAGTGAGTAAAAAGATAAATAAAGCGTTGGACGTTTGATGCGAGCCAGCGGGTGTGAATGAAAGCTTCTCGGATCGGTCAGACCAATCAACTTCTGCAGGACGACGACGCGACGGACCGATCCGAGACCTGATTGAACGTCAAACGTCTAATGCCGAAAGCTCGTTGAATGTTTACTGCCAATGACGGGATCGGAGATATGATTAATGGTAGATCTGAGTGCCGGTGAACCCCCGACGATTGGCTCTAATGATATCTTTCACGGTGAAACGGTTCGGCCGAATATCGAAGAGTGTCTACGATTATCCTGATTGCACGTCCCACTCACTCTCCGCTTGCGTATCGCAAACAAAAGGATATCGGCGGCCGGCTGTTTTTTACGCATCTGTCTAAAAAGATGGATCGCGTGTCGGTCGGCAGAATTTTTTCAACCCTCGAAGTTTGACTCGTTCTTTCTGAATCCCTGAACAAATGCGGAGGTAAAATTACTGTCCCAGAAGCCAAAATGTTGTCCGACGAAGAAGCCTCTCCACAATCACGGCGGAATTAAAATGAAACTTTCGGATCAGGATATCACAATCTTTCGGCCTTGATCACCCTGGCTAACCCTCCAAACCGCACGCTTTGGGCGTCGAAAACAATAAAATGACGATTTTAACGGTGAGTATTCAAGCTTTTCGCGTTCGACTATCGGGGAATTTATTTGACGATGATAGGCCCGAAGTTGGCACGGTCCAGCCCCCTGATCGTGGGGAAATGTATGTTTTGCGATTGAAATCGGCTGAAATTAAAGGATTGCAGCTAACACAATCGCACGCTCGTATCTAATCGCTTTACAGATAATTGCACGGCTATCCGAGTGTCGCACGAACATGTAATAAATACTGTATACATTGAAACAAATTGAAATATCGGCGCTACGTTGAAAATAAAATTAGGGTCGTTCGTGTCCCGTTATTCGATGTGAGCAATTTGGTTCACCGTTACCATGTCGCATCCCTAAAACAGAACCGTAACATCTGGAAAAAAGTTTTCTTAAGAATTTCTGGTCAAATTAAAGTAACGAGTTTTTACAGCAGTTTTGAAGAGGGGGGATTTTTTTAGGTGCTGCAGTCTGATTTTGGGCGTGCGATATTATTTCACGTTTCAGATTGCCGTCGGTGTTTTGGAACTCACCGCATTGTTCATACTGACTGGATTCCTCGTGATGTTGTCAGTCTTGTCGCACATCGCCGAGTGGATATTCGTGATTGTCACACCGATGACAAATTATTTTTTACATCAAGTGAACGACCTGATACTTGTGAGTAATAAATAAAAAAAAAAAAATCGGTGTCCTCGTCGTCGCGAATAATTTTTGACTGCCGTAATTTTCATATTCTCATCCGTTCCGATTGCCAGATTGTTTTATCGTCACCGTTTCAACGAGCTCGCATCGAGTCCTGCTCGCTAATTGTTACGTCGTTTTTAGCTGTTTTCTGTTTCTCCGAACCTGCTTGTTTGTGCCTAATTTTACGATTAAATTCGGATCTGTGTTTGAGTTTGGTGTACGAGGAAATTTCACCGTTTGAAAACAAATAATTAATTATTTCGGCACATTTTGTCGTTCTTCAAGCTGGATAAATATTTGCGTCTGATTTTACGATTAAATTTAAAACTTTGTTTGAGTTCGGTATGGAGGCGTATATAAAATGCGTCAAACGTCAATTCATTATTTATTTTACCGTATATAGATGAAGGGGAGAAAAAATACTGTATAATTAACCGACTATTGCGAGATAATAAATTGCACCATTCGAAAAATGAGTTTAAAAAAAAAAAATGCAGAGAAAAGAGTAGCCGGAGCTATAGGTATAAACAGACCTTGCCAACGAGGCTTAAAAATTCATAAACAAACACGACAGACTGCGTTAGTTGTCTTCTGACACTGAACAATGCAGATCATGTGCATTCAGAACGAGATGATTCTATTTTCCTCGATTCTTCGCCTGTAAGCCTTGAAACATGGGTATCTAGACCGTATCTATCACGCCTACATTGATTTGAAATTACAATTCCAGCGAGCTGAGTTTTAATTTAACTCAACCTCGTCGAGATGTCGATTGAACAAGTTTCACGCGTTAAGTATTTGTAAGGATATTCTTTCCGCGTTGTTTCTACGGCGCTTGGCCTGAAACTTATTTTCGCTTCAAAATTACGTAGGTACCTTGCGGTATACGTGATTCAAGCCAACGCAGATAAACCGTCGCGTCCTCGCCGCAGAGATCTGCTGTCCGATTAACAAACAATGAGGCTCATTTCCATAATTACACCGGCACCATGTACTCAGCGTATCTACGTACACTGTAATTGTGATGCAAACCGAGTTCAGATGGCCAGACGAGGTGCACGCGAACTATGCGACATTCTTCGCGTTAGAATGTCTTTTCTTTATATTGTATACTATATCACACACACCTTCGTGCAAACAATATTCGTCGTTGCATGGGTAATCGGAAATTCGGCAGGATTTGTAAAGGGCTCGGTCGGAGGCGCGGACTATGTGTCGAAAGTTGTAGCCGAAGAGAAAAGTGTATGTGACGCATTTCACAACAAACCGACCTAAGTATGACCCTAATCATCGGCGGTTGTTTTTTTTATTTTTAATCGTGGCGTAGAGTGTACAGAAAAAAAAACATTTTTCACTGGGTTTTAAATTTGTTGGAATAGAGTTTAATTTTTACTGCTCCCAAAATTGGAAACATAATTTGCGCGAGAAAAAAAGTGAGACGGAACGAACAAAACGTAAATTCGTATTCTTGGAATTTATATTCAATCCGATTTGTCTCATTTTTTAATTACTTGCTCCGCCTGTAGATTCTGAACCAAAAGCCTGCCCACTTTCATCATGTTTTCAAAATATTCCTTTTTCAACAGAAGATTCGTGAAAGATATTAAAAACCAATCGATTAGGGTTACTCGTTCAAAATTGGATTTTTGTGTTTTTATAAGCAGTAAAAATCAAGCCCGTGGCGTATAATATATACGTATTTACGTATAATGCGACCTTGAAACCGAAAATCTTGATTATTCATAACTTCGTTGCAAATAAAACGATACAGAGAGTAAATAACTGGGTGTTACGGATGTCGCGAAAATTATACGTGGTCCTGAGTCACCGAAACCTCGACTTTTCAAGGACAGTTTCCAACCCCGGTCCGGTGTCTGGTTGTAGGGATGAAATTCGGGGCGGGACAGGAAAGTCGAGGGATTCGGTTTGGCGCTGGGCTTACCGTCAAAGACACGTTGTGAACAAGGCATGGCCGACGAGCCCTCTGCCAGTTAATCTTGTACTCGTGGTTGCTCTCAGATCCTGATCATCTTAACGGCCCGGCTAAGTTCCCGTGTGACGGTCGAAATGTTTCACTGCCAAGAGGCTGATTCCTCGAATAGCCAACGCCCGAACCTCGACGACATCGACGAGCTTCTTTCTCCCCCTGATGAATTAGATCTTGAAGAATACCTGGAGAATAATGGACCGAGTAGCGGATCGAGCTGTTCCTGAAGCATCGCACGAGTATAAATAACTTGGCCATTACGCAAATCGTCGAATTACAAGTCATACGGTGGTTATGGATGGGATATATTTTTCCTGTTACGAATCTACTGGCTTTCAGCTTTGAAAACAATCGCATGACAATTTTTTGCCTATGATCATATCACATGTGCTTTTAAACGAAACTACAATATCATTGTACACCGTCGCACAATAATCGACGACGTCATTTTTTGACGAAAGTAAAAAACGATTTTATTTCCGAATACGGCTCAGGACTATTTATTTCTTTCTCAAGTCGTATCAACGAATTAGTAAAGAATCTGTATTCGAGTAATTCGCGGTATGTTTCGTACGTTTTTTCACTTTACCAATGAAATCGAGGCCGGGTAAAAGTAAATTCGGCCACGAGGCCACGAGATATTAATTACGTATTGTATGGTATTATACGCATGTCAGAATCCCGGGTTTCCGCATCTTTTTCAATTCTCTAGCTAACGTCTAACTTGGGTATCGACTCTCAAAATTTTCCTCATCTTCTCGCCTTTGTTCTCCTACATACAATATGTACATATAATAGAGACTTGATGAAAAAATGTGGAGTAAAAAATAACAGCTATTGCCGAGTAGAACACACTTTATTTTGACATAAATTATAATAATTTAAGTTTGCTCTACACGACAATAGTTGTTATTTTTTACTTCACATTTTTTTTCATATTTCAGTTTTTTGAGTCTATATTATACGTACATATTTTTCAATTTTGAACTTACATCGTCTCGATTGAGATATTTGGGATGATGCAGCCTGACCCTATTAGCTCTGATTACATACCTACCTGCTTATCTGAGACAACAGAAAACTTTGAGGGAGAACAAAATTGAAGAAAATTATTTCCACGGTAAGTTTATTCTGGCTTTCACCTGTATAAACGGCGTTGATTAATTTTTGCAGATGAAATCTTATTTTCTTTCGCAAATCAAAAATGGAAATAAACGGCATCGTTCCGATTATCAAGGCTCTGCTGTATACGTAATGAATAACCACGGGCAATTTTGTGAATATCGTATTAGAATTATTTGATATTTGATTTTTAATATTGTCGTTTCCCTTTGACGATCGAGCGGTGACGTCAGCGTGATTTTTTTTCTTTTCTTATCGTATTTACAGTTTTCCACTTTACGCATCCGAGTGCATAGCAATATACCTACGATATTGATGAGTTTTGTGAACTGGAAGTGAATGCATAAAAAATGGGGACGCTTATTGAAGTTCATAAAACCAAACAGATTGCGGCGCGGCAAAAGAAATAGCAGGAAAAATGAATTGAAACCGGACACTCTTCAATTGTCCACGAGATTTCGTTTGAATCGTTATTTTTCATCATAAATCCAAATTTTCAGTTCGATAAATTTTCACCGCTCGCGAAACATGAACGTAAGTAGGTAGACTTTTACTTTGGAGGAGCTCCGTAACGCAGAGATTTCGATAACGCTTTTAATCCATCGGCTCTTGTTAGTACTAAAAGTAATTATACCGTGTCTCTCAGTCTCGCCGAATAACCTCAAAAATGGCACTACATCGATACACGGACTAAGTGGAAATGCAAAGTGCTCACATCTTAATTGTACGAAGCAATTAGCAGCCGATGGCAAAGGTTGATCCAAGATAATTAATTGTACACAAAGCCGCGTCAGGATATTTCGTTCGAGCGAAGTTTCAACTTCGCCCGAAAGGCTGTGAAATCGAGATTACGGGTCACGATTAGAGCTCGAATCTCAAATTTTAGCACTCCTGAAATATAATTCTCCTTCAGAGTACAAAGTCCCGATTGTTTGATTGCTTTTCACGCTTTATGTATGCATATACATTGAGAGAAAAATCCCTCCCAAGATATGCGATACGTGACCCATTCGAAATGGGATTTGAATAATTGAATCAATATTCCGGAGCTCGTAAAATTGCTTCGTTATAATTTGACCGATCAATTACGAGTTCGACCTCCATTTCGTCACAAACATACGTTGACAATAAAATTTCCACGAAACGTTCCGCGTCGATATTTGAAAATTAGTTTTGTTTCGCCACTTCGGTTTCCCCTCTTGTCAGGCGTTTCAGCGTCTCGATTCAGTAATTTTCACCTCGCGTAAGTTTTGGAACAAACCGATATCGGTAAAAATTATCTCTTATACTCACATTACGTCGTCTTTGACGTACGTTCGTTTCTTTCCGGCAACAATGCTTCCATTTCTCCGCGTGACACGAATCGTCGGTTCCGCTTGTCCTCGCCGAACCGCGAAGCGACAAAGTTTACCGAAAATCTGGCAACGAAATGGCTGGGAGCAAAATGAGTTCCCGTAACGAGAAACTCGCGTTGAATTACGGAAGAGCACGAGGGTTGCTAGAAAATAACTTTTTCCCAGGATGACCGCGTTCTTCCGTTAGCACAGCTGTCCGCAATTCGGCCGCAACTGCCTACTTGGCGTACTGCCTCTATTCCATACGACCACTTCCGGTTGAACGAAAAATAAAACATGACGAATTTGCAAGCGATCCGGGGTATCTACGTCTATGCACTTTCCATCGCGAGTGTAAAAATTGTGAAAATAGGGGGTGATCGTATGAAAAAAATGGAACGGAGGACAAACTGTTGAACGGGAAAGATTAAACTCGAGGATAATCACCGCGGGGTGGCTCAACTGCGATCCGGAGCTCCGCGTGCTAATTAGATAATGACTAATCGATGCTTTCCTTACTACCGGATAGACTGAAGCCCTGCTGGCAGATTTGTGCACCAAGGCACCCTTCCTCCGATCGGTTCTCAGGCCGGAATACACGTCGTATTTGAACACAGCCGGCACCGTCATCCTGGGATGGATCGTCGTCGCCTGGGTATCCCACGTACAGAGAATTTGCCCTTTGCAATGCTAATTACTCACTAATTATCCAGCAGCGCTATTCGCCAAATGATCACAGGTGTAACGCGCCTGAACGCAGCGTGTTGTATTACAATAACGGATGTCGGAAAGGCAGGTACACGCAAATATCCCGTTCAAGTTTATCGAATGAATATTCGATTTCCGACTTACGACTGTTTTCATTTGACGAACACGTTATGCATAGAGGGAGTGGCCGGAAAGGGTGACGTGCAAATATCCTCGGGAGTCGAAGCTCGGAAGCTGCGAGATCCGCGCGATCCTCAGCGTGCTTTAGAAAATTGCAAATGTAGATACACCGCGTGCTGTGATAAATCGTTGTTACTTCGGAGAACGAGGTCAGCGCTGTAAATGCGCGATCAAATCAGATATCTGATCTCCTCGTAGTTCCGCGATGCGGATCGCTTCTCTGAGTTACGGCGGAAGGTGATAGGTATTATTTGAGGAAAAATAACGCGCGCCTGTCGTCGATCGACGCAATGATTATGCTCGTGAAGCCGCCGCCCTTCTCGGCGAACAAGCCTTTGTCGAGTGACAACGCCGTGACGATTTACCCCGTAAATCGGTGCGAGAGGTGAGATTTTTTCAGACTTTGCATTACCGAACACAATCACTCGCTGACGAAGCAAGCCTGGACCCTCAGGTTGACCCAGGTTTTTCTTTTTTCGATATTTCCTAATTTTTTCCCCCTTCTTCTTCTCCTCCTTCTTCTTCTTCTTATTCCTTTTATTTTTCTTCTTCTTCTTCTCGCTTCTATTATTTCGCACTTTTATCGCTTCAACTTGAGTTGTTACAGGATCTTGAGACCCGCAGGCTGCACGAATCGAGGGGAAATTTCCGAGAAAAATTTATAGCCCACCCTCTATTCCCTCTCACATCGCGTTGTACCACTTTGATAAGCTTTAAAAATAAAAGAATCCTGTCGTCGGATACCTGCCAAAGATATGACCGATATACATTTTCCTCCCCGACTTTCTCCCACCATTTTCTGCCGCAGTTGTTTTCATTTTATTACCGCTCTTCCATATCGCTTATCGCTCTGTAAGTTCTACGGTCTCACGTTACATTAGTAGAATCGACATTTTCACTCTGTGAAAATTGTCCAGTGATTCAACGACGTCACGAGTATTTTTAATTTTACTTTTGCTCTTCTTTGTTATCTCAGGTAATCTGGGCGCTAATCGCGCCGCTGACAATCAGCGCCTTGGCTGTGGCGATGGTCTGTCCGACGACGATGAAATGGTTGCTGCGACAGGTGGCTCCTAGTCGAGAAGACGCCGTTTTAAAGTTCGTGGAAAGCGTGCAGGCTGCTTTGCCGAATTTTTGACTTTTAAAACACCGTCGATGACCGAAGCGTGCGTCAGATACGGTCTGGCAATATACGGGAAGGAAATCACGCGTAAAACGAAATGAAAACAAGAGATATGTGAGTACGCGTATAAATAATATACACGGTGTACATACCTGTGCCTATCTGTAAGATGTGCGAAAAGTGGAAAGACTTTATGGTGGCGGTTACGTGAGTGGTGATAATAAATCAGGAAATCTCCGTGAAAGTTTTCGTCCTCGTCCCAAGAACGCCGAGTTTCTCTTCGGTTTTCTTTTTCGCTTCTTACTTTTCCCATCGATTCGCCGTGTCGTAATCCCTCGAGAATCTCCGAGGAAGCCCTCACGCGGGATTTTTTAAATTCTTGTCAAATAATATTCATCGAAATTGATCGCTTCTCTTTATATTATTTTATTACCTACCACCGATCATCTTTTTCCGTTATCCACGAAGAGAAACGACGCGTGTTCCATCCAAGAGTCTGCAGTTTGCGTTTTTATACAGTCGAATTTTAACGCCCTCCGCTCTTCATCGTCGAATAACCTCCAGCACGTAGCGAGTTTCGAAGGTACAGTTCTCAGCGATCGAGTCTCCCAACCATCCGTCCTCGTAATCTCGAATCGTCGAAATATCGGGGTTAATCCCGTCCATAGATCCCCGTTACATTTTTTCCCATTGCTAACGATGCGCCGAGATTTGTCACGACGTTCGTCGTCTGGCCGTCGCTTTGGATAAAGATTTCCCCTACAGCCGTGGCATTGTGTCTGTTACAGGAAAAAAAAGAAGCACGCGTCTGGCACGGAGTCCTAATTAAATTTCTCACCCATAGTCGGTCCTGCTTCTACCGTTTGAATTTGCATCCGGACTCTGATTCCTCCAGAGGCTCGCTTTGCCCGGGGACCAAAGTAGACCTGGGCTTGTGAAATAATCTAGTTAACAAACGAATGAATAAAGGATGATCACACTTAGCGGAGAAAGAATGGAGCGAATGAAAATTCGTAGTTGGTATATACAGTATATACGGATATATATGAAGGAATGCCTAGGAAGATCGGACCGTGGAGAATTCAGTTATACCTGAGATTCCATCCAGTCTTGCTGCAACTTCTATATCGGTAGGACAGAATCGCTATCCGCGCTGTAACATTGCACACTCGAGAATTGCAGCGCAAGTGCTATCTCGGCAATTTTTCTCTTTTTTTACTCAGCTTGCCCAGCACTTTTCAGCCTCGGAGTTGAGCTTTATATCTATCTACTTTCCACGAATAATAATCACACGGCACGTCGCGCAGGATTTTTGAAAGAAGGAAAAAAAACGGTAATAAAAATAAAAAAAAAACGATCAGGAAATACGGTTGTACGTACGTTATACCCATTACCTGTTAAATTTCCCTGACAATGTCAAGCTAGGACAAAGCTCACCGCCAGATCTTTACCACACGGTACCAACTGCAGCTTCAAGTCTCCTCTGAGCGTAAGCACCAATCAATACCTAATTACGGGGTTCAAGGTGAGCCAAGTTTCAAACGGCCATGTAACGTTCCTTAACGCACGTCGTAATTTCGGTTCGCCTTCGATTCTCACGATGCAGGAATATCGAACAGAGTTACGAGAAATCGACTGTGCATATACCGCCTGCCTTCCGAGGAATAGCGACCAGCTGCTTGGCGCAGCTGTACACAACGAGCTTTCCCGTGCAGGTTTCGCGACGTACCGACCCTTGAAATGGGTAACAAAGGCTTCCGGTTTTACGCACACGCAGACTTTTCGCTAAGCTCTTAAATGGGCCCCTGCGCTTCGTCCGAGTCCGTTTAATATCCGGATGACAAAGCCAGAGCGCAGTTTTACCCGGAAGTAGCAATAACGACATCTCTCCGGAGAGCTTTTTCTCCGGCTAAGCGACGTTCGGTGTTTTTTCCCCCCTCCTGTTACGCATCGGGAACGCGTGTGAAATCGGATTTCATGTCTAAACAGACTCGTTTACAGTTTAAAGGGCTTGCAGCGAGGCGAGATCAAAAGGCGTCGGGATGAATAACGATTAAGTTCGCGAGGCGCCGTAGCTTCGGGGAATCCTTGTATAGGATTATAGCGTATTTCACTCGCACCATCTTTGGGAAGCTCGGCTAAAATTGCTTCCAGCTAACGTGAGACGCCCTGAGATGCCGAGATCCCGAACCCTTCCACCCTTCCTGCAAGCCCCCACCCTCCTCCTCTTTCTCTACATTTTCTCCTTACTCTCGCGATCTTAACTCCTTAGTGCGCACGAGGGCACTCTCATTTCCCGGACGGAGTCATCCTTCCGGATGTTGCACATCGGTAGTCTCATACGATATTCTACGGATCTCTTAAAGGCACCCTGGAACTTATTCATGCCATGCCGGTGAGCTTTTTCCCTCCACGGTCAGCACCGTACATTAGCATCATCCCCGGCGTGTCCAGCTGAGCTCTCCGGCATCGTTCTACAATTTATGGATTATTCGCGGATGAATTTGAAACCCTGAAATTTTTCCGTCCGTTTTGACGTATGGCGGCACAGCTACCGACGAGGTTCGCACGGACTCGACGTTTGTTCCTCACTAGGGTGGATTTGTTGCTCAAAGTCTAATCCCGGCTTTTGCGAATACACAAAGTGGGAATTAATCACTGAGAATGATTCTCAGACGCGTGTTGTTCCGTCACCAATAATAAGCGTGGAGACTCGAGCGGGTGACGTTGAAACTCGTGTCTCGACGTTTGTACCCTTTCGTCGTTACAGTTAGATGTCCCAACTTTGAGGCCTGAATAATTATTATCGATGCGATGAAAAGAGAAAGAAACTAGGTAATTTTGAGAAAAACATTTTTGAAAATCCATAAAACATTCTGCTCGGCAAAAATGCGTGGCATCCCGAACGAATTATGCTGATGCATCACTGTCTTCGTACAAATTCGAGACAACGTTGCGCGGGTTGTCTGGATTGACGGAAATTGCGCGGTTATTGTGTGCGATTGGAGATGAATTGCAGGGGCGGCGGGAGGCAGCTAATGTGTTTCGACCCGTGTACATCCGAGTGAATAGATTGACAAGCCGGTCGACACCGCGGGTCAGAAACAGCTCAGCAATGTCGGTTCTCGCATTCCAGAGACTCCCGAAGCTTCGAATTTCCGAGAATGCGATCCAGCGGTCATTCAGACCCGGCTCCAAGGGATACTGGACAATTATAAACGTTCGGCATTCCGTCCGTACAATAGTCCCTCTAATTTGTATTCTAATTGAACGAGCGGTTATCCGTGTTTGAAGTCGGTTGAAGATCTCACGATCCGGGCATAAAACGAGCCAAGAGCCTCTAAAACTATAATTACGGACAGAGGATTTCGGGGTAAACGCCGCCCTTCGTCGATTTTTCCATACGTCATTCTTCCGCGCCAAGAGGTGGCAAGTGGTGGATCGGTGTGTATTATACATAAAATCTACCTTAGACGTCGCAAGCGAGCCAAAACGTACCTGCAGGGTTTGCCGGTAAACACTACCGCGTATAAATATAATCCACGAAGTGATTTAGCAAAGGGTACGGCAAGTGCCTCGGAGTTAAAGCCCCCTAATTTCTTCGTACAAGACACCTCGAAGCGAAGTAACACGGAGACATCGGCTTCTCGAGAGCTTTTATCCCCTGCAGGCTGCCAAGGGCGGTGGAAATAGAGTGCTCGCCTTGGGTGTCGGTCTTGCCCGCGGGTTCCTAATGAATTTGAAATAAGTGGGTAGACGGCTGGGTTTCGGTAGATCTCGGTAGGCGCTCGACACATTTCCTGATAATTGTCGGCGAACTTTGTATGCCGTTTCCGCTCTTTCCTATCCCTTCCTTTTCTCCCTCTGCAGGACTGGGACTCCGAGGAGGCGAAAGTTTCGCCTCGAGTTAATTGTAGGAGTTGCCGAAGCTCGGCTCGCGGGCGGGAAAAGGGGGGGGGGGGGCAATAAGGCATGTTTTATACCGCCGGGACGGTGAAAATTCGTTACGTTCGATTGCACTTCTTTTATTTTCCGCGAGCCGCTAAATTTTACCCGCAATCGACATCCGGCGGGTTACAATTAACCTCAACTGTTCCAACTGCTCTAACTGCTCCGTATAACTTTCCGCGGCTGTGTGCAGGACACACACAAGATTGCAAACACACACACACACACACACACACGTGATCCTCCATACCTTTTCCGCTTCGTGTGCCGGCTGCTGGCCGCCACCGCTTTCTTTTAATCCGAGGTGTATAACTCCGCGTGGAAGGAAAAGTTAGATTAAAAATGTAATCGAGGATGTAAAAAAAGAAAAAATAAAAAAAAAAAAAAAAATAAATGAAACACTCCAACAATATTCGGTCCAGCCATAAAACAAGCCACTATAATTACACTCCCGCAATTACATCTTTTTCATTCGATAACTTTGTTAACGTGTAACTCGCTTATTTAAATCCACGGAGCGTGCCAGCCTTGAGACTTGTATAACTTCTTCCGTTTCTGCGGTTGCTAAATTTTATCGGACACCCGTAAGAGCGCCTGTATATGCGAAAAGTAACGCGAAGTCACCTTGCATAGGTAGCTGTATCACGCATCTTTTTTTATCACCGTAATTCATAATCCCTTTCCTCGAAAGGTTTACCAAAAAGCCTCGCAGGTCCGCCGCTGCTTCGTCTCTCCCAGATCCAAAAGCCCGCTAAGGCGGTAACTATAATTTAACCATCTCCCTGGGGATGAAACCGCCTTATTGGGACCTTATTATCCGCCATTCGACTCGCGTCGTCCACTCTATCGCGTGTACGTTTCCCCGAAGCCCTCTTGGTCTTCCGACACTTCACCTGCGTGGCGGCGTTGCCGAGGAAACCCTAGTTATACCAGACTAAAGGTGACTTTATCTTTTCTTCCCAGATTCTCGAGGCCGGCTCAAAGTATAACGCGCACCGACAAGATTGCCAGCGAACCTTCGCTGGAATTGAGTCATATTTATATTTATTTTTTGTTTTTTTTCACACTCTTCCTCCTCGTTTCCGCGAGTCATAGAATTCTGCTTCGCTTTTGTTGCTGGGTATTTTTCGACGGCTAAATAAAATCTTAACTGTCACCTGAATTCGTGCCAGAAACTTATCGTCTAGTAACACGCCTTTTCGACGTATTCATTCCGTCGACATACGTATATTCGTAACCGAAGGGTCTGTTTTTCACCCTTAAACTTTTGTGTACGGGAAAAACAATTATACTTCACTTTCACAGAGTGAGTAAAAATAGGAATATTATCTCGCGTTTTGTACGTGTCTGTTAACCCTTTGAGTCACAGTGGCAAGTATTCTGACCACCTATTTTATATCCATTTTTTCTATAGTTAGAGAACTTTTCAATATATTTCCTTGCGGATTTTTGCTATTTCTTAAAGTATATAATGTAAATTATTATTGTTAGAAACAAATGGATTGAAAAGAATCGTAAAAATTGAATGAATAATTCAATTGCGAGAAAGTTGCCCCGCTACACGTGTACATGTTTTACATGAATCGTAAGTCTTTTGGGTCGCTGATTACGAATCTGAAATCATATTTTTGAAAATACAGTACGGCCAGTCGAATCAATGACTCCCAAAATCTTTGCATAGAGTTTTTTGACCGTATTCGAAGAAATGTGAAATTTCCGTCTACCATATTGGCTCCGCAGTCTTGAATTTTTGAATGAATACGATTTCAGATTCGTAACCAGCGACTCGAAAATTATGGAATGCTATGTTGTTATAAAAGTTGACTCAGCACAGTAACATGTGACTCAAAGGGTTAATATGTCCGATTATATTCGAGACTTCTCCTTTAATGGCCTGAGGAAACGCCGGATATGAGCGCTCGCGTTGTGTACACACGGAGATACGTTTTGTACCCGAATAATATGCCACATGAACAGCTTTGCGTCCTATGGCATAAGCGCTAAAGGCTCGTGACGAGTTTCATTGTCAGACTCGTCAACTCGTCTCGACGAGAAGATCGGTGGTATTCGGCTAAAACGTACTTCAGGGATGCATGCTAGCTACCGGTATTGTTTAAACCGATGAGTTGTTCGTCACGCCGGATTTTATAATAAACAGCGAATGGATGTGAATGACAGCCATTATTACTTGTACCTTTCAGTACGGATATGTCGTTGAAGCGTAGTGGCGATAGTTGAACCGAAGAATGCTGATGCAGAAAAATATTAAAAACAATTTTTTGGATCAACGAAACGGATGAGGGGTGATCTCTGGAACACGACTGCGCATTTTCCTTGACTTTTTTTTCCAGATTCTTACAGATACAGGTAAGTTGTAGGTGTGCAAAAAGAGACGAAGTATAAGGTTGAGCATAAATTTTCCAAATTCCTCATTTCGCGTGTATAGGACAGACGATTCTCCAAAGCGATGTGTGTACAGAGGTTGCAAAGATAAAAAAAAAAAAAAAATAATTCATGGCGAGCCTTGTTGTACTCAAGGGTTCGTATCTGGAACTTTTACGATTATAGCTACTGGAAATGTCTTCGTCTGGCGAATCGTTGGGGTTGGTATATAGGAGAAATCTCATCGCAGCGACGCCCCGTGCAGAAAGTAATTGAAACGTACGGCAGCCGGCGAACTGGGGAGGATTTTTATTTCTATCTTTTCCGATCTGGGCATTTACAGATTCGCGACTTTAATCTGTGAGTTTTCATCGGCACGCCGATACGCGCGTATGCGTAACCTTGGATTTTTGCTGGATATCGGTGAAAAGGGAGGGAGTGATAAAAAAACAGCGGAGAGAAGAAACCGATCGGGGTGGAGAAATACGGTGTGCGGAACAATCCAATCTTCAACGAGCGTTGATGACGTGCCTTCATTCCGGGATATTGAGCGCCACCGAGGGTGAACTGAAATATTTACCCATTCAAATCCATGCTCGATTTCATACCGCGACAGAGTGTCACTCTTCATCCCTATACGTTCGATATGCTAAATCTACTGCGAAATATTTTCGCGCTTGTGTTATACGTGTACTACGTTTGCATGACTATGCCAACCTAGGTGTGGAAAATTTTTCCTTTCAGCATTAGGAATATTGCTTATCACAGTATCGAGAGCGACGATAGTAAATGCCAATTACCATTCTATTCGATGTGCGGACCTAAGGCGTAACTTACACCGAACAATTATTAACCAGTGCACGATGCAAAGAAATTCCGCGCCCGTCTCAAAGGTATAAACAATTTTTTACGAGTTAGCTGGTGACAGTGTTTCGTACACTTTTATCGTTGCTCCTGGTCGGTATGGACTATAAACTTACAGTAAAAAACGTCCCGTGACTTGCGTGATAAACAATTTTAATAAAACTATGTGACGTAACTACTTTAGCGTTGCTCATAATAAAGCAATATATATATATATATAATACATATAACAATAAAACACATACCAAGACTTCGTTCTTACCGAATGCTATTCAGGCACATGGCGTTCAATAAAGAGGTGAAAAAAAAAAAAAATTCATCCCACTCATTTTCCATTTCCTTACGTTGTATTGTATCAGAGAAATCGCGTAACTCTTCCGACTCTAACGCAGAAGGCGACATGTCCCATTGGTTGTGTAACTTTACTAATCTAATATCAACGAGATTCAACCGAATTGAAATTCATGCCGTAATATGGAAATCCCCAGACGTTGCAACTCGTTATTCTTTCGATATAATTATCCAACTACTTCGCCTCAGGTAGAAGCATTTCTGCGACTTAATACGACGGGTAATGATATTCACAGTACATCGGTTGTCCTCGACATCTGTGCGATGTTGTGAACACTATTATTCAAATTCACTATTCCCCGGATGCTCAAACTCCTTCTGTAGAGACTGAACTAATAATCTGGCCAATCAGGGCCCAATTAACGCGAGTTATGATTCGAGAACAGTCTCTGCTTTGAGGATGGAGAATGTTTAGAAACGGAATAGACTAATATCAACGCATGTGCACGCTTAATCCGCGGCTCTACCCTACGTCAGAATATATATTAATCGCATTGTTCCAATTCAACAGGCATTTCTCTCGAGTTCTGCAGGCATAGCTTTGCTGATTACCCTTCGTCACGGGGAGTCGACGTTGCGAATTTATTAATTTCAGTTGCCAATGTGTAATCCACAGGTCTGAGATAATTTTGTGATCGGCGTCGTCGACATTCTGCATAAAATTACTTATACACGCGATCTTAACTTTACTGTGAGAATGCTTTGGCTGCAATGTTGCGATGTACCTACGAAGGATTCTTCACATCCAAGGATTTCAGTTAGACTAAAACATGGCGCGCTGTACCTTCGGTGGCAAATGATACGTAGACGTATACTTTTCTGCTGCGGGCAGCGATTTGACTTGACTGAAATTCCATTTCAAGATTAAGTTGCGGTAGAGTGTTCGGAGGAGGTCCAAGGATCTGGATAAAAGTTCAGCGGTAAAGGAGCGATGTTTCGATGGCCCTTAAAGTTGCCTGCAAGCCAAGAAATATCACCGGTTGAATGCTCCCTTCCGAAATGCTTCTTTTTCTTTTCACCACCAGGAGCGGACGGCGAAGGATTACAACGAAGGGTTGGTACGCTTGCCATTCCGGAATGTTTCAAATCCTCGCCTTAACAAAGCACAACTGCGAATTGGTGGATGGCGGGTAGCAAAACCTACCTAAGCGTACGCTTACCAAATTCGTGATTTATATACACTAGGTTTGAAACTGGGTGAAATTTCACGCGGATTGCCCCCCGTATAAACAGGTTTGTGCCTCTCCCTCGCAGACCGGGTGTTATGTCCTGCATGTCGGTACTAACACGAGCGATACATATGCACATAATATTACGTACGTACATATGTATGCCTGCGTGTACGTATGGATGTGCATGTACGCAGCTTGCAGGAGAGAGACACCCACACACAAAAACATACCCACCGGTGTGGCGACAAGCGGGAGGTGAGCGGGTGCAAATCGAGTGTGGGCAAAATAGAACGGAGACGGGATCCAGGGATAGGACTCGGGGAGAATCTGCATGGGAACCGCGTGTTCCGAACAGCTGGTCTTGATGCGGTATAATTCCTGCACATCGCAATATGCATGAAAGATATTTTGGAGCGTGGGTGTGTAATTTAACCTTGTCGCCACTTCCGCGAAACTCTCGACCCTTTGTTTTAATGCGGGGGTCGTTGTTTGTTTTTATCGCCCTGAGAAAGGTAAAGCAATATCGCAGATCGAGCTTCGACACCCTTTTGGACAAGGTCCCAGTGTGGAAGTCGTCTATTCTAGGATTGCGCTCGATCGGAAGGTGGTGAAAATTACGAAGGGGAAACTTGGACGTGATTTTCCAAGAGTTCGTATCAGCGAATCGCTAACGTTATGATGTTAACTTCGGGGGAGGGATGAAACCGTTTTACTGTAGAGTTTCCGGTTCATGAGAACCGGCGACGGGATTCTATATCAGTGCCAACAATTATATGCAACTTCGCCATCTGTGCATCCGACAGGTTTCCTGCCGCGCAACTGTCTCTCATTAAATACAGCAGCCTCATTCCGGGGTCGTAGATCTCACATTGTCGCGTCTTCTCCCCGTTTGTCGTGTCCCGGTACACCGCAACGGACAACCGGAATTTACTCCTCTGCAAACAGGCCAACGATGACGTTTCCCTTTTGAAGATAAATATTTGATTAATGACTGGGCATTTATTCTATACGGATATCGCGAGTGCGTCGATTTGAAGAGAAAAATTTTATCACTTCTGCACTTGCGGAGAGTTTTTAATTTCTTGATTATTTTTTTTTATTTTTATTATTTTTATTCGTCAATCGGGGAATAAACGTTGAAGCCAAATATCGAGGGTTGATTTTTTACTCGACGTTCGTTGCGCAGAAATTCGAGTCGTCTCAAACACGTTCGAGAAGTGCAAAGAGTATTCAGCTAGTGAAATACATGGGAGCGATCAGATGTTGAGTCTCTTGAGCTCTTGGAAGCTTCTTCAGTCAGCAATACATTCGGCTCCTCCGGTTTGAAGAGCTTTGCAGAGAATAGGATGTATTATTATGTGCTATAGCCGTAGAATTTGATCTCTGCATTATCCGTCTTCGAAACTTGCCCGGACAAATACAGAGTAGAATTTGTTCGGCTATACACAATCAATAGAGAGAGAGAAGGACAGAGAGAGAGAAGCGTTTATTCGCCTTGGGACAAGTCTCCTCGGATGCGAATATAAACACTGCATAGACGAAGCAGGAAAAGAAAAAATTATAAGCTAAATCGAAAAGAAGCAATAAAATTAAAATTGGTACTAAACTAAGATACGTGCGAGGAAAGAGAAAATAAAACTATGGTTAAACGAGTAAAGAGATAAAAAATCAATAAACATAAAATGTAGAAATATATAAAAATATGAATAAGCAGAAATGGACGCGCAGTCGAAGTAAAATAAAATAAAATTAATAAAAATATACATTAAAACGAGAGAGAGAGGGATTGTTCACCTTTCTTCGGCATGAAATCATTAATTTTTTTTACTAGAGACAGGGTCGTTCCAGTGACTTTGAAAGAGGTAAGCGATCTTAACGCCGATGTAAAAAAGCTGACAATGGATGACCCATCCGTAATAATGGCTGTAATCAAACTTGATGGACACTCGAGGTTAGCTGGCAACTCCGGGCCACAGATCAATGATGCTGGGGATAGAATAATACCATCTCCTAAGTATGCATTATACCTTTAATAGGGATGCATTTACGGAGGATTAATTCCTCGAGGCTGTTAGTTTCACGGCTTTCCAGGCTTATACGTAGCTCTAGGTTGGTTTTTACGCCAAGTAGATCTGGTACCTCGACTGTATTCAGCTCTGCAAGAATTAATCTCAGTATACGCGAGTCGGATCGTGGTAACGATAAACTTTGAGAAATCATAGAAGAAACTTTTGCTGTGCAACGTATCTTACAAGAAGTTATTAAAAACAAGCTTATTGCCCGGCAGTTTTGAAATTTTCGGCAAGAATCACGAGCGGCTTCTCACATTATATTTTCTCTGAGCGAGGCACAAGTATTGATCAATTTACTGATCTTTACAGTCGTCTTAGTAACTGCTCGACGCAAAAATAACTCCTCCATGGCGAGAATTCACGACGCACAAAGCGAAATCAGGTTTTCAGGGCTCGTCGTGGTTGTGAGCTTTGCTCGTACACGTGCTTATATACATATTCACTTGCGGTGGTTGTATATTTTTCATCAATGAAAATGGTCCCAGCCGGCGAACAAACGCGGGATAAATAATAAATTACACGCGTCCAAAGTATCGCTTGACTTATTCACTCAGCTTTCCGCGCGCGTTTGATATACCTACCTTCTCCTAATACCCTGAAAGAGTTTCCAAGTGGATAGCCAAGCCCCAGATCAACGTTCTTTGTTTCTTTGTATCTAATCTCACTTTGTGATCCGCTGGGATGAATTTTCTATTTTTTTTTCTTTTTCCTTCTTTAGACCCGCAAGCGGTAAAAGATGAGCCTCGAAACCTTTCTCCAAATCGCAATGCACCAGTCATGCGATCAGGCATTGATGGGAATGGAATGTCACGTCATCTAACAATTGTATTCGACGGCTTTGTTTGTCCTACGACCTCTTCTTTCCGTATCTTTTTACAGGAAAACAGGAAGAGCTTGTTTCTTGTTTGGAACCTGTGGCTAAACAAAAACTATTAATTTTATATATTCTCGTACGAGATAAGGGGATCTAGTTGTGATCGAAACACGTCAAACATTCCTTTGATCCTTCACCGCTTGTAGCAATTTAACTTGTGTTTGAAACCCCGGTGTCACACTATGTTTAATTACATCGTGCTAATCAACGTCATCCATATTTATAACCTCAACTAATTAGTGGCTGCACGAAAGTTATCCTGGGTTTAGATCAATCGGTACCCACCCTTTAGATGCGTGCTTGTCTGCGTAGTTTCGACTACAAGAAACTTTCATCTCCCCGTTGAGCGCTGAATTGGTAACTATAACAAATCGAATTCACATATAACTGAAGTTTCAGGGAAAAATGTTCTAAACTGCGTAAACAATTAGCAAAATTAATAAAACGAATGCCGTTCTACTTACAATTGAATTTAATGCGAAGGTAAGAACGGAGGCTGAACTTTGCCACGTGAACTAATGATATACAGACAAATGGAGTCGCTCACGCGGCGACAGTTGGTCTTGCAAATGTCAAAATTTGGTTAATCATCTTAGAGGAATTTGAACATGGAATAAGATTGAATCCCCGAGTGAATTTACCCCCGAGAAAATAATTCAAATTGCTCGACTTCTGAATTTCTTACCCCAGCAAAAGTACTGTTCATTTGACAACGTGCAGTTGTTACGTACCTAGAAACGTCTGCGTCTGATCACCTCGGGAACAAAAAAAAAAAAAAAACAAATCACAATAATCAAACCATTTACGGGCATTGCTAAAATCTGTTTTTATCAGAAACAACGTCTAATTACTGCCCGGTTACAAAGTTCAAATTACTTACGCTGCAGGCCACGGGAGAATTCTATATGTTTCTCAAATTTCAAAGCCTGCTCATGTAACTTACAACACGATAGTAGTGTTACGATTTCACTGATCTTTCGAATCCTCTTTTCCGATCGATTCGAGGTCTGAGTATTGCACGGGTTTTACCCTAACCTGAATAAATATTATCGAAGTGGATTTGGAGGTAGAATCATTTCAATTACCTGTAAGCTCGGTTTTCGTTCCTGGTTACGCACAGTGAGGAGTAACGACAGCCTTACGGTGCACGACTCGCAGTGTAATTGGAAATTCTGTAACGATGGAGAACCAGGGACGTTGCATCGATCGAGCCACGAATGCAATCTATCTCTAACTGAGCATCAATGAAATCATGTTGGCCACGTGCAGCCTGCTGTGCATAACAATTGGGGCGCACGCATGCTTCGACAATTCGGTCGCATCGACTCGATTGTCGATTTTCGAGCCAATCCTACGTATCGGGTCCTCCGGACGGGCTGGTGAGATTCACCTCTCAGAAATGCACGTCAATGTAGGTACATGGATAACCGGTTAATAGAAATTGGACTATTTCTGGAACGGGAATGTTACTACCGAGCGGGTGGGATCAATCGTTTTGACTCTTGATACACCTATTCGGCCACTTTCGCATTTCCTACGGACTACAAAAGTTACTCAGTCACCTGATTTCCTCTGAGAACTCGACTCCTCGACGTAGACATTGGATCTTGTAAATCAGACCCAATTAGTTCCAGTCTACGACAACCCATTCGGGTAATTACACTGATCGGGAGGTAAGAGCTACTCCGAGCGTCGCGACCTTGTACTCGGAACCACCGTAAGGTACGTATTATATACTCAACGTGGACTCGCGCAGTACGTCGTGGTTTGAGAATTTCGTAATCTGAGTCAACAAGATTGTTCGGAATTGTTATTTTAGGCCCCCTGGGGTCTCCCGGGGTCCTCCAGGGTTCTCCGCCGCCCTTAATGTCCAGGCTCCTGATTAATTGGAGTTGAGCGCGCACACGAAAGCCCAGACAGCCTCGAGGGTCGCCGTAAACTGTCGCGCTGGTCCCGGACTTGCAGCCTTCGTTTATAGACTCATTTGATCGAGTTTAAACTGTCCCGCGCTGCCTAATACACAATTACAACTTGCCAAGAGTCTTAACACCCAGAATTAGACTGCCTGCCCGTTCTGACCACGAAATCCCATCGTAGGAAAATTTTTTCATAGAAATATCAGCCATATCCAGCGAATCCTGTAACAAGTAGCTCTCTCAATGACGGACGACGAAACGCGTTGGCAAAAAACCAGGACGTTGATCAAAGGAAACTCAATGCAACGTCGACTAGGTATATATTACTAAATTGAACTTTTGAATTCTTGCAACGCTCGCCTATAGAGTTGTAATAAAGTTCAATTACGGCTTCAATTACTATACGTTTCGAGTTACACGTCACGGGAGAATTGAACGCCCGAAACGTTATATTAAACTAGACCAGAGATGCTCATAAAACTCCGGTTGCATGTTCAGAGTACACTCTTAATTCATACTGGGAACAAGAGCCTCGGGATATGCTAGTTGGTTTTACATTATACGGAATTGTGATACTGTTATTGGTACAGGTGGATAAGAGCACTCGCGAGCGTGGGTTAGTATAATTACAAGTTCGTTTTGTCATTCGGAGAATAAATATTAATGTACGATGACGTTCTTGTGTCTGCCTAGACTCGCCGTAAAAATATTTCGAATCAGAACAACAACGGTCTATGAAATTGTTACGCATTTTTCACCACGGGACAAAAGGTTTTACTGTTAGTAAGGGTGTTGATATTCTTCACGAGCTCGTGTTGCCCCGACTAACCCGACGATTAATCAGCGCTCGGACCGCGGGCGTGATTTTACCCTGATTCTCTACCCATGTCGAAATTCGAAGTTCGACCAGTGATTGGATTGGTCAACTTAGCGTGAATCAGAGCTAATCAGAGCACGAAACAAGCGGGAATAGAACCAGACGGAGAAAATGAATGGATGGGAAAAAACTACTAGTTGAGTTTGACTCCGTGGAATCGAAGGGTAAACGCGTTGCGGGAGGTCCTTTAGCATCCACTTCGAAATTCGTGGGTTGTTTGGGGCTCTTCTGATTACGAACATCAGCGACATCCTTTGCGGCTTGAACCCTATCTAGAGAATGGAGAGGCCAGGGTTTCGTATAAGATAAGCGATCTTGATGTGGGGTGGTGGTTGCTTTAACGGTGTATCGGAGGGTGTGTCTCGGATTTCCTGATAATGTAATATACCCTTTAACGCGATAACGAAAGATCCGGCCTCCCAGTTTACGTTTCCTTGCCTGAATTTCTATAGAATTTATCTCCCACTTAAACCGCATGTGGCGCAAACACGTTTCGGCAAGAGTGTGAAAACACGTGAGGTATCAATCGTAAAGTTCGCTTGAAAAAATTCAAACCCTGCAGCGGGTAAGCTTAGAATCGCAGATGCGTAAAGTCACTGGAAAATTTCGAGAAAACTTTGCCGACTATAAATGATTGACTTAGGTGGCCCGATAGATCGGTAAATCTTGATGATAGACGCGTTAGAGCTTAGACGGTATCAAGGACTGTGATGGAGCTTCAGGCGCTTCGACCTGTCTCAGACGCTTTCAAACAGATGGGCCGCGTTGAATAAGATCCACGGCTTCCGCGTTCGCATTTTCCACTGCTCGGTGTACAAAACAGCGAATGATTTGTGCAAGACTAATGGTGGCTCGGGTCATTGGTATTCCGTACACCACGTCCTCTTAATTACCTCAGCTGACAGAGATATGCTGTAATATTTTATCAACATTGATTCTACTGCATCTTGCGTGGGACGATGTTGTTTTTCATCATTTATTTACTTGTAAACGGAACGGGGGATTTTATATCTTATATAGTTATCAAAGACTGAAGTTTCAACTTTTCTGGGTACCTTCAATACTTGATATTTCGCAATTTCACTTTACGGCAGATGTTTTCCGTAACTAAATTGTAAAAACAGGGCAAAGAATTCACCCGCATGAGAACCGGAATTTTTCGAATACTTTAGGTAAGGAAAACGCGGAATGATACAAAATAGGGAAAGGCAGATGCAATTTGAATTTTATTCAGCTGAATATTTGCGTTCAGCTCAATCGAGTTTCACGTGTAACAGTAATGCATCAAAAGCATCAAATTTCCTCGGCATTATATAGTAGAATTCCAACACAATATGCACCGCTTCCAACCAAATTTATTTTCGTGGAATATTAAGCCATCAACGAGTTCATTCGATTAGATCCACGTCTAGCACTCCCCTGTAATGGCTTTCAAACACGTTCGAGTACTACTAGAAATTACCATTTTACACAGTTCTACGCTTGAGATAAATGTTTGCGCATCCTGATCCACGCGTCTTGAAAAAATGTACAGTCAAGTTTTCATTCGATTCTTACAGTTCTTACCAATTGGCTACGCAAGTCAAGTACTTGGACTCATACTTTAGAAGTGCCAAGTAAGATCCGTGATGGGAAACTGGGTAGGAAGGAAGTTTCACGAGCGAGAAACGCTCCGGGAGGGAAAATGGAGAGAGCGAAGAGAGGTGGGAGAAGATAGTCTCGCCCGCAGGTTGTCTAATTGGGTCATCGCTGGTGCTTCCGGAGTTTCTGGGATAAGCATAAGCGCAACGTGACGAGATGCGGCATAGTCAGGGCGGTTTATTTCAAGCGAAAATATTACAGTATCAGTTAAGCACCGCGTCTTGAACATTATGAACACGGGCATCCAGGGCTAGCGATGAAAAAACATTCCATCATTGAGAACTTGAGCGAATTAGCCTTATATACCTATCGTTTCGAAATCCTTGAGTGCCGAGGGAGCAAGTATTTTTGGCTGCAAGTATTCGTGGATGACTATGCGGAGATATTTCTTTGCCTTGAACTCGAAGCCTGGATAACCCGGCTAAGCAAGTTTTTCTCGTTTTTTGGCTAAAGGGTAAACTCCTCCTACAGAGTATTAGAATTGGCCGGACTCAACGCGCTAACGGTAAGTTCCAAAATAGAAGAGTGACATGAAAATACGCCTTCGACCAAATTATTATTCACCATTTTTCAATATTATTACGTGTTAAGTACGATAGCTGCCTACACACTAGGTGCTGCACAAATCCCACCAGTCTCTGCCTCCGGAGATGCAAATACGTATTAATTTCCGCGCTTCCAGCTAATGCAAACAGAAATTGTAGTCAGACTCCATTCCGCATGCGACGCAACATTATCTCTCATGTCCGCAGATATAAAAGCGACACTGAGGTTGTTCTTCAACCGGGCATCACACCTGTCCGACATCTTACGCCCCTTGTAATTACAGAAGAGCCGGCACGTAAATTAGCCACGTGGACATCGCTGCAATTCGAAATTACGCAGCCCAATTACATCCGTTGTACGACGACCATGCATCAAAGACCCGACGAGGCAAGATGGGTGCCAGTTCGTAGATGGCGTCTCGCGTTCGGCGCGAGGTGTAATATCACACCTACCTATACAAGGACCCGTCACGCCATAACCAGTCTCGCGTCCGGGTCAAGACGCGAAATAAGATGAACGAGACACCGGAGCTCCGGCTGAAGAGGCTTCTCTACACTCCCGAATTTTCTTCAATTCCACTTGGCCCGAGGTCTCACTTACCTCAATATTTTAATTTTCACCCCGTCTATCTTATTTGCAGTGTCGTTTGTTCACGCGAGAGAAAACAGCGGTATCTGAGATGATTGGAAAGAAGACTGATGGTCGTACAGCCATCAATTGCTTGCGTGTGTACCGTCAAAATTTACCACTGAACTGAGCGGCGCGGTGTTCTTGCGATTAATTCTGACAAACACGAGAAAATAGTCGACACAAGTTCGAAACGATCTCTAATTCTCTGAAAATTTAGCCCACCCTTGAAAGTAGCCTGATTCACTTATCCGCAGCCCCCGGTATCGACATCCTATACCTGTCAGGGTCTCTGATCATTGCCCCGAATTCCGACAACAGAATTAACGCTTCGCGAAGCGTTCGAACTGCAAGCTGAGTAAGAGTAAATTTGTCCAAAACTATTTATACCCAAGCTTTTTCAATTGCTTCTCTCTTCGTGACGTCTGAAATTTTTCATCCGTTGACAACCAGTGGATATAGCTGGTAGTGCGGTTTATTTACCACGTGACAAAGGCCCGCAGAGTAGCTTGTAGGTACTATAACGATTGGAACTCTTGTTCCGCTGACGAAGCTGACGTCAAACTTTGGCTTCCCAGTCTTCCATTGACTTGGAAACTGGCACCGTAGGTCCGTCTTCTCTTCGACGGTGCCTCCCCAAAGTACAACCTGAGAAGACATTACTTTGAGGATGACGAGGCCGTCGAGGCTGAAGTTTAACGGCAGCTTCGTTGGCAGGTCAAGAGTTTCAATCATGATGAAATTCAACCTCGCGTCAAACGGTCAAAGGTACACTCTACTATTGTATCACCACGGCGGTGTTTGGTCGATGGAAATTTTTTCATCAAATCGACAAACGTTGCCGAGGAACTTTTTTATTTACTCCAGACTAATTGTGCCTTTCAACGAACGACAATTTCCGATAGAGCTGCTTCACTGATCGTACGAATACTTCAACAGCCCCGCGCGGTTCAGAATAAAATCTACAATATCTGGCGTTATCGTTCGTACAAGATTTTAGACACATCAGGTACACTACACGTTGACGCCTTGGTTCAGAGTCAAACCTTTGAAGTTATATCTGCATAGACGATAGTGCCAGAAAGCCTAACCCCGTATCAGATAAATTGCTACCCTAAGCTAACTTGAAAACTAAACGTCATCGTTGTTCCTGGCGGTAATAATTCCTCCTCTTGCATATACGTGCGGGATCTTCTGGTTACAGCTTTATAACAGTTTTAGGCCTCTCGTAAATCCGGCCGCCTAGAAATGAATTTGGACACTGATTTACCTAGTTAACGCGGCGTAATAATTTTTCCTTTCAGTTTTTCACTTTCCTCGCTTTATCAGTTCACCTCCAGACATGTTTTTAATTTTATATCCTTCACAGTTTCGGCGTCAAGATTTTCAGGCATGTGTTCTTTCGGGTAGCTAATATTTACGTTGCTACCTACTAAAAACGCGCGGGAATATGTTTATTTAAACTTTTCGCCGACGCTTTTCTCTAGCATAACTATTTGTTTTTGTTGATCTCTCCCGTTTAGTCTTTCGTGTAACACGAAGATTGCAAGCTGCTGCAGATGCCGTTTCTCGATCGAAGTTTTACGTTTTGCTGGAATGCCGAAAGTTTTTTGGTGTACGACGTGGAAGTGAGGGAAGAATAATCAGAAACTTGGTAAATCAACTGCAATGCAGACAATTCTACGACGAAAACTTTTCCCAAAGTTTCATGGCGGTAAAATATGCTATATATGAAATATGATCCAATACGATGAATAAATATTTCCGTGTTATTGAACCGAGCATCCAATTTTGACGTTGATCTATTTTCAACGAGAAAAAAGTCTCGGCCGTCAACACCCCTCTATTTTTCCTTCCTCCCTTGCCCCCATCTGTCAAACTCTCTTTTTCGCCTATAACTCAATGCTTTCACTCCGTATCGAGAAATTAATTTCGCTTCGTGTACGTCACGGCATAAGCTCATAATCAGCGATACAAATAATAAGACATATTTTTCGTCCTCCTTCTCTCGCTTACGGTCGTTTGTTCGTCACTTTGATCGAACCAAAAGCAATGTTCCAACGAAGCGGACAAATAAGAAGAAGAAAAGAGAAAAATACAAACCGAGGAAAGAAAAGAAACAGGAAAGTTCGAATAGCGACAGTTTAGGGAAGTTTCTCCATCTCGGTAAAACACCCTCAAATCCTTTCTACCCTGATAGAAAGATGGCGGAACAATTTATCTCTTAAGCTAATTGTAAGCTGACTAACCGTAGTCAGCTCCACTTCTGCGTAATCCTGATATCCTTCATTTGATAATTCCCGGTGTAAAACTAGGCCCGATTTTTCTCCAAAGAAAAAATGCAGGCGCTGTTAGGATACGGCTGAACAATTCGTGTTTATTTTTAGGACTCACTTGAGCCTTGCTTGACCATAAGCCTCACGCGTCGAAACATCCCGAGTAAAGTGTGCGAGGCATTTTTCTCGGAAAACAACCGTGAAAGAAGTAGGAAAAACACATATTCCGGGTAATAAGAGTCCAGCGCAAAAAGCGTGTGTCGTTAAATCTTCGAAGAAGCGATACAGCTGCAGGTTCCGTCGTTGGCAAAAATTGCGAACGTGACATATTGCCAGAAACCAATGCCGCACGTGCCAACTAAAAGGAAGCAGGTTCGATTACCTCACATAAAACTCGTATACACCCACCTAGTTGGAATACGATATTCTTAGAAGACAATAACGCTGAATAGACAGGAGTTTTACTCTGATCCGTAGTAACTAACTTCCACAAACTTGGAATCCGATCCCAAAACGATATCCTGACAAAGTAGCACTTTGCGCACGCGTTTTTGGTTGAAATTCGAATGAACACAGCGTCGCGTTAAAGCTATCATTAGTTGCGAGGCGAGAGAATCGATAAAACAATTATTTCCACGAGCTCTGGAGTGTCTTCTGGCCCCGATTTTACCGGGTATGCAACCTCGACGCTGATTATAGATTTTCTCACCACCGAAGGCCGGGCATCTCTGCACCCTCAGAGCCATTTCCTGGTGAATTAGTCGTGCTTTTTCACTCGCGGGAGATGAGTCTGATTTCCGGAAACCTCCTGGGTCTCCCATTTTCTGGACGCCGAGCTTGCGGTCAACGGAGAATGGAATTCAGATCCGAAATGTCGTCATGAGCGGGTGCCCCGGTCGATTTTGACGTTGTCGCATGTATCTCGAATTATCCAAGTCCACGTATCTAAAAACGCAAAAAGGATGTAACAACCATATTCTACATGCAATTCTGAACAGAAACTGCTCCAATCTATCATCATTCAATGCAAAAATAAAGAAATGGCATGATTTCTACAAATTTCCATTATTCAAAGGAACAGTTATTGCAATACAAATGCAATTCTCAATTTCACTTCGGTAATTCGTTGTGGAAAAAAATTCTTGGCTGGTATTTCAACTCTCGCTTGCGCTGGAAAGTTAGCGGTTACGTGGGAAGGGTATTAAATAGAAATGTTTCTTTAGCGCAACGCCGCCGACTCTTGGCACTGTAGAGGCAAAGCCAGACGCCGTTTTCGTTCAACCGGAATTAATAACATTGAAACTGTTGAAGCTGCTTTCGTTAAGCATTTGAGTTTATAGACGCCTCTCGCCTATGACGAACACTCAACTCGAAGGGCCGTAACAACCCACTTCAATAACTTTCAAGAATTATTTAAGATCACTTCCACGCTATTTGCTCCGTACTTTATCAAAGAGGGTTAAAACACTTTCAAATCTTAGGCCAGTAAAACTTGCGGTTCACGGGCCGTCATGCAGCTCCATCTTGTCTAGTCACGATCGGACACCCGATCAAATGGAAATGCAGACTACGAAAAGCCTGGATTATATTATCGAGGTCCAATTAATAATGCCGAAGGTGACATCGGTGTCGATCACTCGGCATCTGCACCTATTTATATATCCTATGCCCCCGCACGTATATGCACGACATAATCCAACTCAGCCCTCCCACGTCACGTGTGGGTGGCATTCAATCACAAACTTCGCTTCGAAACTCTCCGTATCCCGGACGAAATTTCAGCATACAATGTATCATATTCACGAGCTTTTGAAGCTACTGATACAACACGAATCGCTGCAACTCCGGTCGAGGATTTGACTTCAGCCCAAAAACACGAACAGCTTTGCGCCGCCTCGACGCGTGTTTTGCAGTGAAGAATCACACCCGAAAATCCAGCGCAATTAGCAAATCGAAAAACCGGTTTTCCGGCTGTGCGAGTCTTCGGTGTTTCGGTATAAGCTCGAATCGACTCACGAGGCCGTTCGGGGTGTACGTTTGTTCTCTGCATCAGCAGGCTCGCCCCTGTGTCTGCATAACGGATGAAAAGTCAACTTTGTTAGCGGTCCGGAGTGTTCGAAATTTAATTTCTGCCTCTAAAAGAGCTTTGCCACCCCCGTCAAACCCACCCTTCAACTCTCGCCGGCGCGCATGTACAGGTCCTCTGTTTTCTCAGGACTCTTCAGCAGCACGTAAGCTCATGCCGCCTGTGTGTAAAGATCGCATGAATTTATGGGTGCGAACCGCGACCGAGCCTCGGTTGCTGAAATCGTAATTATAGCGGCACGCTTGAACGATCCCCGGTTTAATGTTCGCCTGTGTAAATTTTTCTACTTCGAACGTGGAATCCTGCCCAGACGAGGCCTCGGGGATCCCCGGCGAAGGTCATTAGCCATCGCTTCAGCCGGCGTCAACGCAAGCACAATTAATTATACGAGCCCTAGAAAATATATTCAGCACTTACGCGTGATACTCTACGCATTCCAAACCCAACCGCGTCACTCGCGTTTAGGTCGCTCGCTTCGCGCTTATTCTCCCCGAAGAGCAGAGCACCAATTTTCGTCAACCGACTTGAACAATAAATTAATTCAGAATAAGCGTTGAATTAATTAAATCGGCGAGATACACGAAAGGCTCACCCGCGAATTTGTCTCGAGTTAAGGTGGGTAATAATTAACGTCAATACGATTACCTCGGCTCTCACTAGCACCTGTCGCACTACGAATCCTGTCTAAATTCATCACTCCGAAGATCTGTACGAGGCTTCGAATCACATCGTGCCGTGATCAAGACCGAGGAAAAAACCCTCGTTGTCAACAGTCCGAATCGTCGTGTCAACGGTGAAGAAAACTTTCTTCGAGCGGATGGCAATCGGTAACAAGGCGCTCTTGAGCACCGGATTACGGCTACGGGGAAATATACGCGATTTGGCTGTCTACAAATTTCTCCAACTTCAAATTATTCCGATTACGAAACCGGCGATGCTTCGTGGATGCGTGAAGCTGACTCACTGTCTGTTTCAGACCGCAAAATTCACTTCTTCGTAGATGACGGATGTCATTAAGAGTCAGAATGTACGAGAGGCTTTCCACGGGTAGACAATCACCCTGCAGGTCAGGATAACGGGATGAACAAATTAGCAAGGGTTGAACCGGATGAATGATTAGATTTAGAAACTCTGCTGATAAATTTCGAACTATTTCTATTAGGTATTCTACACCAGCGTCACTTTATAAAAATTTGAAAACACCATGGAATTCGACCTCCGAGTCGACTTACCAAACCTCGCGTCACGAGTTTTGTGTAAATCGCAAGGCACGCACAACGGATTAAGAGACTGTACAGAGACGTACTGTTTTTGACGTCAAATCTCTGTTTAATAATCCCGTGATTCGTTTGCGGATCGAAAAGCTATTATACGCACCAAAGCCACGTCGGTATTTTCCTGTCACTGCACAATCCGTGCTCTTACAATCAGATCAGCTCCCTAAGGACCCCCCGTTCAGAATCAGTTCGTATTATAACGGTAACGTATGGAGTACTTTAATGGGGTATTTCACGTGCCACCAGGCAAAGGATTGCATTATATTACGCGCAATGTGCGAGTTTTGTGAGCACATTGCACCTGTAGCGGCGTCACTGACGTAATTTCGAGGCGAAACGTCATGAAAAAACGATATCCATTTCCAATGCGCGGGGGAATTGTCTGGAGCTATTCTTTTCGGTCGAATTTTCTTCCATTTCTTTTTCGCCACGGCGGGCGAAGAGACAGTTGAACAGCATTCGAGAATGGGAAAAAGGGAAGAACGACGAGAACAACGTTGATGTTGCCGTGGGAATTGCCGCTTGAGAGCCACGTGCGATTCTCTTTTGATTTACAGTTTCTTTTTATCTCTGCAGGAGCTTTGACGACACCTTTTTACTGAGTTATTATCTCGGACGGGGTGCCTATAAATGCGCATACCGTCAACCGGGATTGGTCGTCGTGAAAATGCTGACCGATTACGCGGAGATTTTTTTCTCTCCCCTGATCGCGTGCCGGTGCGTAACAAAAGTCGTTTATCTTATCTTGATCCCGGATTCAGTGGCGTAAACTTTTCAGCATCTTCCGCCAACCGAACAGCTCGGAAGGTATAAGTCTCCAAAACAAGAAAAGTTCCCAAAAGTGGAGTAAAAAAATAAATTTGCTTCATAATTCACTCTTAGTATCATTTCAGGACACATTACTTTCTATATCATGCTACGTCTTCACCACGACGTGAACAAGAGCCGATTCTCCTTTCCTTCGATTTCAATTCAGGAAAGTCTTAATTAATTGCTTGTAAATTTACTCAGCGTCACCTGTTAACTCGTTATCTATTGCAAAAGATAACAACGATAAGGAATAATAATAATAACGGTATCCTCTAATTCAAAGAACAATCACCAAGGGCATGAGCTCTGGAAAAGTACACATTGAATTGGCGCAGGGAACAAAGCAAGTAATTTTACTCATCACACAAAGTAAGTTGGCGCGGACAGCTTGCGAGGAATGAAAATAAGGCAGTTGTCACGGCAACAGCTGATCCTTCGTACCCGCTTACCCACCGAACTCCCTAATGATCAAAGGTCTGCGAAGTTATTGCATCCGCCAAAGAAGCGGTTTATACATACACGATAGAGAGATGCCGCGGTTCTGTTTGAATTATTAAGAAGCTAGTTACCCATGAATTTTGCAAGCAAAGGGAACAACGGGAATTGCCTCGGGTTGGCAAGTCTCTCGCGGCTACTACTTGGACCAGCAAGTATATCGCGCAATAGTCTATTTCCTTACTGCACGTCACCCATTTTTATACTACATAGTAAAGTTCTCAGGATCGAACAGATTATAAATTCTTTATGTCCCCATTTCTAACACCCGATTTTTCATACACGGCACTCGTTTCAGCGGGAATTCCCGCGGTTTACAGGAATCGCAATTAACAATTCCGATAATTGAATAAGGTCTCCCACAAAAGAGCGAAGCTACAAAAGGACCCCAAGGTTCGCAGGTTCGTGAAATAAGACCAAATAAGTTTGCAAATAAGCGAAAGGAAAATAGGAGAAAAATGTTATCGGAAAACCTGTCACGGCAGCTGATTTAAACGCTCGTATTATAAATTACCGGTCAATTACGTTTACTCATAATAGCGTCAATAGCACTTTAATCATGACCGTGGTACCGTCCAACTTCATTAACAAAGCTTCAAGGCCAACAAAATTCTGACCACATTTTGAGATCATTCAACAGAACTCGTTCAATATTGGAAATAAATTCCATCCCGGTAGTTATATCCTCATTATATACGAAAGGGTGAAGATTGTCCATCGTAGCGGCGGCATTGCGGTAAACGAAGGTGCAGGTAGCGACGGTCGTGATAGTGGGAGGGTCAGGTTATTGATAAGCTGTTCGAGCGATAGAACCGGCTTTAACCGGAATGGCGATTTTGCGGTTGTTTACGACCAATAACTGTCGTTAATGCGTCCTTACTGCCGTTGCCACCAACTCATCCTTTCTGATCGAAGAGCCCCACGACAGCGTTTCGGTCGGTCGTCCGAGCCCTTAAATCCCGCGGCACGAGGACTTCGCACCATTTTTCTACACCGATGGACGGCCCAGTCTTGCAGGGCGAAATATAACTCTTCATTTTGATCTCCTCTACAATAACACGCGACACTCCGAGTCGTCTGAGGAAAGTTACGCTCGCGTACAAACGGTCGGTCTTCCCTTTTACGGACCGTTTCTCCGGCTCGGTGCTCGCGATTCTCATTGTCTGGTTTCATCCGAGAGTCCATCCTGGATCCCCGGGGATGTTTAGTTTTGTCTTAGCTTCCTATCAAAACAACTCATACCGCAAGTTCCCTGCACTAATATCAGCAGCACGATTCCCTCTTAATATTATCCTCAGAGACCGGAGTGAAATTTTCTTAGCGACTGTTCTCTACTATTTGCAGACATCTCCGAGAGCAACTTTGTAGATGAAAAAAAAAACAAAAAAAAATCGAGTGAAGGGACGCAGCCGTTCAAGAATCGTTTTGAATTTTGCGCGACGTGAAATACAACGCTTTCACGTTACATCGCAGCACGGGTTGATACGGGAAATATTTTTATTCCGAAATCGCGATAAGAGTCTTGTCTAAGTACCGGTGTAACGGGATACAGGATAGGGTCAAAGCACGGTGGACACTGGATGTGAATATTATCGATAAACGATATCCTCCATGGAAATTTCCGGTGCTCGGCGCTGTAGCCACGATTAATTAAAATCTCGGTGTAATACCAGAGGCAGCTCGACGTGAGTTTCACTAACTAATCCCCGCGGGCGCCAGATAACGCTAAATGATTTTACCTGCACGCACTTCTGTGCCCCGATCAAATTACGGTATGCTCAAGATATATGTGTACATGTGTATATATGAATATACCGTGCCACGAGTGTAACCAGCGTGTTGCAAGTGTAATTTAAGCTTGCAGGTCGACCGAGGATTACAATGAACGAAACGGGATACGATGACAAAGCCGAGGTGAAAGAGAGAAGTGAAATATGACCAGAACTACGATTTTATCGGTATTGTTTTGCCCCTGCATTAATACAAAGTTCGAAAATTCTGTCCCTCCTTATTTTGCCGCATTTTAGATTGATTAAACTGTAAACGAAAATTCTCCGTACACGGGCGCATGTGCCATTGTTTCAGACTTGCGCCGAGTAAAATGAAACAATTATTCATTCAGAAATTACAGCGTGTATTTACCAAACACAGCGCCGGCCAGTTTATTTAGTTAAATTATAAACCCGTGCAGCAAAATCCTAATTGGAATTAATTTCACAACTATAAATCGGAGGTGTTATTTGATGATTTCGTGTATACGACATTTCATAAAATGGCTGAATGACGATGGATGAAAATATTTAACAAAATACAAAAAGTGATTACAAATAGAAACGATAGACGCACTTAAAAAAGTATGTGACAAAATTTGGAACGATGGGAACGTGATGAAGTACTTTCCGTATTTTAAAAATAAGCTAACTCGTATTTACGAAAACATGTACTAATTATTCAGTAATTTAATTTCCAGACAAGATAGAAAAGAAATGAAATATCGACTTTGCAATCAGTTTTCAGTTGCTAGAATCGACACGAACTCAGCTAATAGGTCACTTGCTTTAATAATAATAAAAAGAAATACATTAAAGTTTTACACTCGAGGATTTTTATTCTTTCTATTTTCAATTTTCAAAGTGTCATTGTTAAGGGTATCAAAAAAAAGTGCTGAGTTTGTGGTGGAACGGGCTGGATTCCTGATATTTCAACTGTTCTTGCAAGGTGATACCTCGACTTTTCTCTCTTTCGTTCCAAACCTTCAATTATAACTAACGCCACGTGTGCCAAAGGACAGAAATCTGTGGATACGTGTAACATAAATCTACAGGCAGCGTGTGGGAGGCTTAATTACGACTTAATGAAAATTGTGATGGAATTTTCAACTGGCTACGTGGAAAAAGTAGAAGCCGACTTTTATTTTTCGTTAATTGACATACGAAAAGCGAGGTGTAAAAGTAAACCGAGTCCGTTTTTCAACCAATTATACAGCAGCTCGTTACTCGCCAGTTTGTCCGATGGAAAAAGAAAGAGAAATACCGAACCAATTCGCAAAACGTTACCAAACAGAGTAAATATACAGATGAAAAATAAATTTACCATTCGTCTAGCCAAGTTGACCCATCGCGTGCTGGCAAGTGTAAGCCTAACAAACTCAGACATTGATGAAGAAAAAAAGCTCGCCGACTTCTGCCGACCGAAGGTGATCAATCTTTCTCTCATTCGAGCTGGAAAAAAATTTTACTCGAGCGGTAAGTGATTCATTTGTATTTTAGAGCATACGGGTGCTCGGGAGCTTTATCACCTCGCCAAAAGGGAATTCGATATATTTTCAACAATTATTCCAGCTTTGTAACGTCTCCACGTTATTTTTTCTCCTAATGAAAATCGCGTGCGAACTTCAAGAGGTATCCCGTGTGGCGTGCGAAGGTCAGTCAAAAAATTCAGCCATTATTTAAAGTCCGTCCTAGTTTCGCAACGAGCTTTCACATTCAGGAAAAATTCCGCCCACTCCGGCGAAACGTTAACGTAAATGCATGCGTTTTGTCACGACCTTCGTTTCAAATAAGCTTCAATCAAATAAAATTCTTTCTACCGACGGCAAGACTGACAGAAAGAAAATGCTACTATGTTTTCTTTATTTCCAGTCCAGACGTATAGTCAATGCGAATTGGATTTCTACCAGATAAATCCACGTGCAGTATAATACGGCAGCTTGCAAGCTGAAATCGGTCTTCAATTGTCCTAGCATCTTCCGGTACAAATACGGAATATGCTGTTTATCAAATCTTGGAACACGGGACGTGTCCTATGAGCTTGAATCTAACGAGACGAGAACACCTTTTCCCATTTCTATTCTAATTTGACATCAACGGAGATTATATTCCGTATTGCAGCGATTAAGCTCACGGGTTATACTGCAGTTTCATTCTCACTAACGCAGCTTTGATGATTATCTCAATTTTCTGTACCATAAAATATCCCCGTACATTGCGAGGAATCCCGAAATTCCGTATTATGTTCAACCATTTCTGTGATTCAGCGTTAATGAGAGAAATTTACACAATTTGTTGAATGCATTCTACTTAAAATTAATGCACGTTCCTTTCTCTCAATGACTAGATAAATATTCCGAATATTCGCTAAAGATCTTCCTTAGACTAGAAGGAACTGCTTCTGTATGAATAAAATTGACTAGAAAAGGGATGGATTTTTTCGCGACCGCATTCGATGCACATTATCGTACCACTTCTACATTTTTTCGCGATTTTTCCTCTATCCTTGCAGTCTGGGTCGGTCTATTTGCGCTTGTCTCACAAATTAGTACACTGATTAATAGAGGGATGTACAGTTAATATACGCCGGTGTTAGACTTGCGAATATTCGCGCCTGACTACTTCGCATGCTCGGTGTAGATGTATAATTGTAAATAATCAGTTTGATGCCTTGGTGTAATAGTCAGCGTGCACAGATTGGAATTTCTCATCTAATACATCCGGGTGGTTTGTAATTCAGGCGTGGCAGGAGATTCGGTTGGTTGCGTCTGAAATTAATTTCCAATTAGTGCTTTGATTAGGTATGTTTCAGGTTAAATATGAGGCCTGAGAGTCAAAGAGTGGAAGCCAATGGGTAGGTATATCACACAAGTAGAGTAATATTTGCTCCATCGTAATGAACGGATATCAAGCTATACACCAAACTACGCTGATAAGAATGCTTCGAGAAATATGAACACCTCAATGTCAGTCTCCTAAAGTCAGACGAGTTTAGCCAAAATTCACATTCACTTCCGTTTATATTCTATACATATTTACTTATGTTGAAAAACAAACGAAGACGGGCAACTGCTGATTGAAAATTATATTCAATTTTTCATTTGCCTTTCGACTAACCGCTGTTTGACCATAAAGAAAATGAATATGAATATTTTTCTCCTTTTAAGAAAGAGAAATAAAAATTTACCGGTAATTCGAACAGCTGTCTCAAAATGTCCTCGTAAACTTGAGCTGATGGCGAATGAAAATGATTCCGAAAATTAAATTGGAACTGTAATTGAAACTGAATATTATCGTTCGCGAAATGCGCTGTGCCTGACCTACTCAGGCTGCAGTGACGTTCCCTCATTATTCGAAGTTCTCCGATATGTCTTTAGAATTATATAGATGCGTTCATATTATCTAATTAATTGTTCATCATACGCACACATTTTCACAAAAAAAAAAAAGAAAAAAACTATATAAACTTGAAAATTTATCACAGTTTCAAGTCATCAAATTTACAAAATCCTGACGTAGGTGAGGCGTAAAAAGCAAAAACCGCAACATTCAGTTTTGCAATAGGTATTATAGGTACCTTATTTACCTAATTAAAGGACGCGTAATAAGAAGATAAGTCCTGAATTGGTGAATCGAAATATAACTTGCCGTCCAGCAATTTCATTCGAATGGTTATCAAATGTTTCTTGCCTCCACCGTGGAAGCATCCATCAATTAATGTTACACAGATTTATAGAAATTTTTACGAAGGTCAAATTTTTCCTCTGTAAAACGAAACCAGTATCGATGAACTCGCGGCAACAGCTCATTGCAATTTTAGAACGAAAAGCTTTGTCGTTTTCACGAGTAGAGAGAAAGAAAGAAAAAGAAAAGAAAAACAAACACGACTGTCGAAACTTTGGTGCCAGATTTTGATTCGACGCCGACCCAAATGTTATAAATAATATAGTGAGGTACAAAAATATACGGCTGACAGAAAATAGCGCATAACCGTGCTATGTATACGCCTACATATATTGACTACAACGAATAATAGAATACTAAAAACAGGGCTGAAGTTGGCTCACCGAACGGAGATTTTCCCCGGGAATATAAACCATTTTTAATTGGCTGTTAGGAACGAACGTCATATCGGCTGAGCGAATCGCCTGTTCTTCCAATTTCTGCCAACGGCTATATATGAATATATTACACAGATTCGTTCAATGGCGTCGCGGGATTTTCGGATTTATTCTTTTATTTTTTGCATCCTGTATCATTATTCTATTCGAGATTTCTTCCGCCGTGCTGCTGAACGATTTTATGTTAGAAGCAGACGGGGAACGAGGAAAGAAATAACGACGATGGTCAATAAAATGGGTCCTTCATCGGCTCGTGATCCCAGCCCAACGATCCGTCCGACTATTTACCGCGCTTGACGCGATCGCGTTTTCCGCTTCACGCTTGTTGAAAATGGTCGACTCTTGCCGGTACTGCGATTCGCAGATGATTCCACCACGGAATTTCGTACGTATTTACCAAAGGCGAGATACTTGACACGCTTCTACCGACGCTTTTTCATCCTCCTCTTCTGTCACGCTTTATTTCCCACATATCGGATGTATTCAAGTGAAATATTCATTTGTCATAATGACACTAAATTCGAAAATGGTATGAAATTAGGAACCGGGTCAACTGAGGCTGTTCGCGCATCTTTATCTAGTATTTTTTTCCTTTGCTCCGACTGAGTTAACCCAGGCAATGAGTATGCACGCGTATAGGAGTGGCTTTCACCAGCCGAACTTTGTTTTTTTTTTCATTCTATCTATCAAAACTTGAAATGATGGCTGAACAATTTTTGATTCATGAGTGGCGAGCGCTGAAAGCTATCGTATAGCCAGAACAAAATTGCAAGCGGGTTAACGGCGGCCATGTTGATTATGTGCCAGCACCAGAATTTGACTGTGAAATATTTTACGAATATATTTCTCTGGGTCTATAACCGTAGCAAAGTTGTTCCAACCGATCGACGCTGTTTTAGACGAAACGCTTTGACCTGAAGAATCATTTTCACGGCATTGAAATAGTTCTCATTATTCTTAAAATCAGTGGATTTCTTCGCTAAACCTCGAACCGCTACGGACATGGCCGAAACGGATTTGAATGGTGTTTCCGACAGATTTTCAGGACTACCGTGTATCGGTAGATACGCTTCTGCGAAGTGAAGTCGTGAATACTTATAAGCGACCCAAATTGTCAGCTCTTAAATAGAGAGGCTTTTTGTGTCTAAGGGCTACAAATTTCCGCCTAATTCAATTTGCGATAATAATTAAACGGGCATCACCACGACGAAAAGAGTAGAAGAGGAGAGTAGAAGAGGGAGTAAGAATCTGAGGGAAGAAGATAAGAAATCTTACTTAAGACAAGCGGAACGATTAATTTTTCATAAAATTGAGGCCGATTTTCTACCTTTTTAAATCTCCATGTTGATCAATATGATTCAACTTTGGCCAATTGACGCACCGAAATATTACATTTTGTTTCTATGAGGTCATGACGTATGAGAAAATCTGACAACACATCCAGGTAAGTCTAAAAATCACCCAAACTTCGTACATACCTCGCGATTATTAGAAATTGTTTCGACAAATTTCACTTACCTTATGCATTATAGGCATTGAGTGACCATTCGTATAATTCGTGGGATACGTAATGACACACAGTGAATACTGAAACACATAGAAAACGACGTTCAGAAATAATTATTGCAGTACGAAGACTATCGTTGTATTCGTAAATCTATGTTTATTTTATTGATAAATTTTTGCTTCCTCTTCCGATCATTATATAGCCGTTTATTTATACAAAGTAACAGGATTAAAACTCGATGTACTATGAGGCGTGGCCCGTTTTTTTTTTTTTTTTTTTTTTCTCCACTCGACACAACAATTTTTTATCGTTATTTTTTTATTTTCTATACTTTTTCCCTAACACGATCGGTCCGACCTTTTTTTATTCGTGACATTGACCTCTCACTGCAAGATCACGAAGCCTTAAAGTTTGAACAAACGAATGCGTTTTTTTGATCGTATATATCACCTTAGGTAATGCACAATTTGCCGAGGTATGTTCCGTTTCATTTCATTCGCTTATATTTATTATAATTTTTTCCACGGACGGTTCAATCACACGGTATTATAGATATGATTACGAATTATTGCAAGATCCGTCACATCCTTTAAAATTTAATATATTTGACATAATAACAGAACATATCTCGTCGTTCATTGCACATTGTATATATTCAATTATATACAGCGATGCATGACAAACGTCAAAATATGATATGAATTTGATATTACGATTAGATCAATTGCAACATTCTAAAGTCTTAAAATTTACGTATGATACATTTATTTTGTGTGCGTGTGCGTGTGTGTGTGTGTGTGTCCTGTATAACTTTTATTTTCAATTTTATTATTCTTATTATTGTTGCCATTATTTACAACGCTATATCTATGTACCTATGTGTGTGTGTGTGTGTGTGTGTGTGTGTATCTGCTTGCGGCAGAATTCTCAAAATATGAAGTACAATAGGAATATATAGTATACGAGGTTTATTTATAATATAAGCTACTTCATCGCGATATAGCGAAAGAGTGTAGAGATAGAATTACAAGTTGTGGGGCGCACGTTTTTTTCGTAAATCTTTTAAACTCCCTCATACGTAATAATTAAATTAAACGTTTGAAAGTATATGCTAAATAATTATTTGATCGACGGTCGCAAAGGGGGCCTTACGGGGCTCAGGTTGGGCCCCTGTTGAGACCGTGCAAATAACAGATCACACAAGACAAAGCGATGAGAACACTACGGTAGAAAAAAAAAATCCTTCGAGCGAAGTGAGAATTTTAGTTTGTGATATTCGCGACGCGGGATCGCGTTGAAATTTATATCCATTGCACGCGCAGCTGCGATATAAAAGGTGAAATTTTATTTTTCGAAATCACGTGTCTCTTTTGTTTCATCACATCATTCAATCCGGGTAGCATCGTTCCGTTAAATTATTGATATATGTTTCGTGACAGTGACGAAAATTTGTCATATTATTACACGTATATGTTATTTACAATTCCGTTTTTTTTACTTCTATCTTCATTGTTTCAATCGTATCCCTTTAAATTTTCGTTAAAATTTAAATATAGTATTGTACATTTACACGTATGTATTACCAGGTAGGTAAATATTTGTTCACGTTATTCCTTCCCGTATTATCGTATTGTTATATCCTAGGCAAGTTTCAACAAACTATACGCAATAAATATATCTGTATAAGCATATCGTTATTTACAAATTAAACTCTCGACTATATTCATGTATTATACGTAATATAGAAATGATTTTATGTACAATATCATATAGCCTACACGTATACATTTATTACATGTATATGTGAAATAATACTCGGCGGTATTTATTGGAAGAATCATTAATTACACACGTGTATGTATATATATATATATATATATATATATACACGTACGCGTGTACGTGTTCATATACATATATCTATATACATACCTATATATTTATATTTTTTATGCGTAAAAAATGAATAATATAGTAACAGCAATAATAACAACGATAATGATTTTCGTAACGCGCCGTTTCGAAGTTGTACAAAGCTGCGATATTATATCTAATATTATAATTATAGCGACCGATCAGCAGATATACGTGCGTGAGCTAAATTTGCTTATACATATTCTTTTCCTCGAGCTTATTTAAACGGTGACTTCTTCCGAAAATCTACTCTTGTCGTCGAGATTGATAACTATCGCGTGAGTCCTGGCGTGTCCTGATTTATTTTTACACTTATCTTTGACCGCCTCGTCCTTAACTCTGTTAACCTCGACGCCAACGTCGGGGATGTCTTCCTGCCCGACGACGGGAGCAGCTGCGGTTTGCAAGGACTCGGAAACCGTATCCTTGCCAGTCCCCTTGTCGTCACCCTCGAGGAGTTTTCTGTCCAGTATCTCCTTCGAGTCCACCTTGTCCACCGTTATCTCTGGAGTGTTGGTATTTTTTGCGTCAAGGTTCGTTTCCTTAGTCCTCGAACCGTTTCTCACCGTTTCGTCCCTTCGTTTTTCCAAATTCTTTGCCACCTCCTTATCCTTGGCCCGCTGTTTCGTTTCCGGGTCTAATACCGGCTCCGAAATGCTCAAGTTATTCAATCGCAGACTCGACGAAACCGCCTGGATCGTTGATATTTGAGGTTCGCCTCGGTTCGCCGCGTCCTGCATCGCTGCGATTTTTGCAACCACGAGCTGGTTGCCCAGCCGCATGTTTTTATTTTTTAGATACTCGAGCTGCGTGTAGATCCGACGAAATTCATCCTGTAACACAGCCAACGGAAAACGAAACTCACGCAATGCGGACGCAGTAAGAGACCTGGAAATTATAAACCTTCGATCTCGTATCCACTTTCACTCGTAAACTAATTAATCCTGAATGCCTGATGATGTACACAGCGATCCCGCAAAATTTCTGCCTGGCAATCTTTTTTTCATTGTTTTCGCAGTCTAGATGCGGACAGATTTTTTATTTCAATGTTCCTTTTAGACCTCTGTACAAATTCAAAAAATTATATTCAGGATACGACGAAGTACAGGGAGGAAAATTATTTACCAAGAGTAAATCGTTATATATTTGTATTACACCTGTTTGTTATAAGTAATTTTCTGGGTAGAAGAAGGTAAGAATTTTTTCTAATTACCTGAAAAATGATCCATATGAGGCATTCCGCCTCAAACCAACCTACGTCAGAACCTCAACATCGAAGATTTTTTTTATTTTCAAGTATGGTGTAGAGTGTACAAAAATAAACATCTTTCACCGAGTCTCAGATGTTCTAGTCTATGGGTTCAATTTTTACTGCTCCTAAAAATACGAAAACTCAGTTTTCGAATAAAGAGATTGGTTACAAATTCTCGCTCATGAAACGTTTGTTGAAAAATTGAAATTTTATAACCAAGATGGAAGTGGGCAGGCTTTTGGTTAAGCCTGGAAGCTACAGGCGAAAGAATTCATTAAAAGGTGAGAAAAATCAAATTAATTATTAATTTATAAATATAAATTTTCATCCTATTTTATTTTTCTCACTTTTGCGGTTTTGGGTTAGAAGCTACAAGTGAAACGAGTAATTGAAAACTGAGAAAAAAAGAATTGAATATAGAGTATTTCTTAAATGTATATTTAATTCGATTTTTCCCACTTTTTAATTACTTGTTCCGTCTGTACCTTCTTAAACAAAAGCTTGCCCAAACCCGTCTGGATCTCAAGATATTCCTTTTTTAGTAAAGAATTCGCGAAAAAAATTTGACGCTAGCCAATTGGGGCTATTCAATCGAAATGTGAGTTTTCTTACCTTTGAGAGCAGTAAGAATCAAATACATAGTTAAAAAATCTATAACTAGACGAAACACGGTTTTTTTAAAAATATAATCTACACCATATTTAAAAATAAAAAGGAAACGTTGATAGTGAGGGTCAGACGTAGGTCTGTTTGGGGTGAAATGCCTCATATTCGTTAACGCCTTTTTCACGTTCCACTTTCTCAACCTCCTTCTCAACGTATAACTGGTCTCGAATTAAACCGTCAATGATCTGACTTTAAATCGATGGATGTGATCGGGTCTGAATTCTCTTTCGCAAAATATTTATTCACTTTCTGAAAAGTCTCCGACCTTTTGCGGTCTTCCATTTAAGTACGTTAACAACGATACCTGAAAGGTTGGCGTTCTAATTTTTCAACATTTTTCTTTTACCTCGGAATCTCACTTAATTTCTCCCTGGACGTGCACGGGTGCGCAAAATTGAAGCAAACGACGAAAGAAAAGATCAATAGAGCATAACGATGCTTTTCACAGTCTTAAAAAAAAAAAATACACTTTGAAAAACGTTGGCCGAATGACTTGTGTTGATCTTTTGATCGTATGTAGATGTTGTAAACGGGACCGAACGATGCGTGTTCCACCGAGTTTTAAAACGGAAAAATTCGCAAAAACGTGACTGTATTTTCGCGTTCAATAATCCGCGATGTTTTACCCTGGATTTCCTATTGACGTTCTGTTTTCGCATACCTCAAAGATAGAAAATATCGAAAATCAATCTCCCGAGTTTGGTCAGCTGCACACATTCGTTTCGTTAGTAGTAACGTACCTACCAAAATGTGTAAATTAGTGCACTAATTTAATTTTAAACGTCTTGCACGCGTCTTTCAAATTGAACGATCAAGACTTTTTCGCAGCTCAATGGAGCCGAAGCTTTCAGATGGCTTTTCCTTGCTGATTTTTGTATCAACTTCAGTGATGTTTGAATTTCGAAACAATTAATATAAATATCCTTCATCCCCTTGTGTCACCTCATTTTTTATAATTATGTGCGCACATCTTTACTTCCCGAGCGAAAAAGTAAATTTATATTTCAAACCTGCCTCTGGGAAATGAAGCACTCGAATAATTAGCTCTTCAAATAAAAAAATTAAAATTTCATACGCGAATAAGCGAGATTACACGGAGGTGGTTTCCGCTTTAATGCGTCGATTCTCGTCCACTGAAAAATTCCATGTACATACACCGTGAATTTCTGGTGTACGACAATGAGAAGACTGTACCATTTGCTCGATGATTGTTTAAAATTTTCAGTGGGGGAGTATCTTATGAATATTTTTTTTTTTTTTTTTGACCTTACCGAAAATCCGTCGATATCTTCAGTGAAGTTACCTTGCTGCAAGGTAATGGAGTTTGTCTGGTTACTCGTCCCTTGAGTGCGGCAGGATTTTCCCAGGAACTTTCCCGTAGCGCCAGGAAGTTTGCCGACAGAATCCTCCTTGTCACCACCCCGAAATACCATGTACGCCTGTAGGTACACGAGTAAGGAAAATACGCGGGTACATGTGTCGAAAGAATGAAACAATTAAAAAAAAAGAACAAAGAAATCTTTACATAACGTATTATTTTCTTCATAACTTCCGTCAGCATTTCACGTGGTGGATATACACGGCTGCCGAGGGAAGCTAGAGTGACGAATTGTTCCCCAGGGATCTAGGCTGACGTTTAATTGTGCGTAATTCAATTTACTCGTCAAGTAAGGAGATAAATTTCCCCTCCAGGGTATCAAAGCGCATCTTTATGGTCATCCGCATTACGAGCCTTTGAAGCGAATGATTCTTTCCGCCCACTGTTGCAAGGATTCATTTCCAGCCGATGCTGACGCGAAAGCGCTAACAATACACACCGGCTAACAAGTATCATCCAACTGTCTATACATTCGATGCAAAATACAAATTGATTGCTTGATCCGCATATCGACAATGTGATTACGAATAAAATTGAGAGGCAATCGACTCTCCTCTGCACTAATAATTGCTTCATCAACTGATATGACGCCGAGCAGCGATTGTGAAACCGGATTAAACTCAGTTTGAGTGCAGAAGGCATTTTGAAAATGGCTTTGAATTTCACTGGCTTAATACACGTTTGTATAAATGCGCTCGCTTGGAATATTCCTGCAAATACCAACCACGGACTACGCTTTGCATAACATGTGAATTATATCGGAGGAACGGAGTTTCCGAACTAGTGTAACAGGTTGGGAACACTAACATTCCGCAGTTATTAAAGTTTTCGATTTGCAGCCAAGTCACGAGCGCTTTGAGTTAAGAACGATATTAAATCGCGGACATGGGCACAAAACGTGGGAGATCTCAAATGGGATTCGCATGAATAATAGTAAATTCCAACGATAAAATGGCGTGCAATTGCAGAACTCGTTTCAAGATCGATAACGAGATTACTCTGCCGATATCATTAACCAAAAATATTATTAGCAGAGAATTATAAAGACACACGGTGTACAGGTATAAGGCATTCCACCGCACGTGTGACTCTCAGCATCGGCGATTTTTTGTATTCTCAAGTATAGTGTGGAGTGTGCAAATACATTTTTCGAAAATTTTAAGACCAAGACGTAAATGGACAAGCTTCTGATTGAGAAGCTGCAGGCGAAGCAAGTAACTGAAAAATGAGAAAAAACGAATGAAATGTAAATTTGTATTTTTTAAATTTATATTCAATTCAATATTTCTCTATATTCAATTCTATATTTCCATCTTGGTCTCAAAATTTTCATTTCTTAAGAAAGAATTTATGAGAAACATTTGAAGCTTTGGGGCTGTTCGTGCGAAAATTGGATTTTCTTGTTTTCAAGAGCAGTAAAAATCGAACCCGTGGTCCGAAAAAAAAAAAAAAAAAAAAAAAAAACCACCGATGATGAGGGTCGTCCGTAGTCGGTTGGGAAGCGGGTGGAGTGAAATGCCTCGTATATAAGATTACTCGGAATTTTACCTTGCTTCCAAAAATGAGACACAACAAGAGCGTGACGGTCAGTTGGGTGTGACAGAAGAATATGATGTAGAGTAGATCCGGATTAGCCGGTGACTGTAAAAACAACCTGAAACAGTAAAATACGGGCATAAATAAAGAGTGTCAGGCGTGTAGATGCGATCATTCGGAAGCAGGTATCGGGAAAAAGTTCGACTACTGGTAATATTATTCCCTCCCTGCAAGCAGAAAGGTTACGGTGAGAAACAGGGTGAGACACTGAGGGTGACAGAGAGAGGCTGGGAGAGTGTCTTCGAGGCGTGACCCGGAGGTGCGGAGACAGTATTTTGATATATTATGAACCACCCCGAATTTCGCATTTAAAAAAGTGAGTTATAAATATCAGACTGTGTATCACTGCCTCCGCGGTTTTCGGCAAAAAAGGCGTTACCAGTTTCGATGACACTAAATTTATCACCCTACGCGTTTGTCTCCCTTTTTCCGAAATGGAATCCAGCTGCACGAGCCAAAACAATAATCACGATTCATAAATAGAATTTAAGAGCTTTCCGTAGTTATGGTATGTACATGTACTGTAACGTTCGTGGGTTTTTAGACACCTGGAGGAATGCTGGTAACTTGTCCACGCCAGTGCAAGTCCTTGTTCTTACGACCTTCAACGAACCTTTAAATAATTAAGAAAAAGAAGATCCGTGCTGGAAAGACGAAGGTGGATGGTTAATCTTTTTCTAATCAAAGCTCCCATCGAAGCTCCCTGTAATTTAACTATCTATATGTTTGGCTGATGCGGGATTCTACTCCGTTGTAGCGGACTTTACAGACGCAAGTTTGACGGCTTGTCGTCCCTGCCTTATCACAGATTCAGGTTTCTACGCAGGCCCTGTGATCGAGACAAATTCATGCGCACTAATTCGCAATTGCTGCTCCTAGCATTTTTTTACGAACTCCGAGTTTTACCTCGTTACCATATCCCGCCGCTAATAATGGATTTTACTCCATGTAGCTTTCCTATATCTGCTTGATTTTAATCCATCTAGCTAGCAGACGCAGAGTTTTACCTCGTAGCTGCCCAACGGACTAAAGATTTTACTCCGTAGCTGTTCTCTGTAAACCTGTTCGTTTCGAATGATTATAACGAAGCAGTAAGCAGAGTAAGAAAGCAAGATCTTATACAATTAAATGTTAAATTAATCATTTAAATTCAGAAGATAAAAATTTTTGGCACTGAATGCACCGCATGCTCATGCAATAACAAAATAATGAAACTAAGCCAAATAATAAATTTATGCAATTATTTCGTTACGCTTTTGATAGATATTGATTTATATTCAAATTTTTCTAGCTCATTTAGCAAGTGAACTTCTCAACTTTACTTTCACTGCTAATAGAGCCGTTATGGTTCTACTCCAAATATGGGATGAATCTATGTCTTTAAGAGGGTGCCCTAGTTAATTTCGACGTTACCGTACGTAGCTCCAAGTATCGAAGTTCAAGTATTTCAAACACAAAAAAGGATTCGACAGCCCTGTTCGACACGAAATTCCGAACAAAGACACTCCAATCCATTTTCATTTGACGCAGAAATAAGGAAGTGGTATGGATTCTACGTAATTGCGATAGTAAATTCGTAGGAAAGAGACAACATTAAACGGGGAGTAGGTAAAGTTTTTACCGCTCGTTCGCTAGCTCGAAATAATGTCATTAATTTAAGCATCAGAGGTAAGAAAGGAAAAAACAGTAATGGGATAGTCGTACCATTCTTGGCCACCTTAGTACCGCATGTGGCCATTAATCGTACCATTCGTGACGACATACATTACGTGCAAGGAAATATTCCTAGCCACAAATGGCACAAAAGTGTTTGTTCAGCTTTGATCCTTGTAAAATTTAATCATCGAACAATTGAGTAGACAAAAGCTGTACCGATACTGACTGCAGAAGATATTGTTGCGATCGGATTGATAACCGAATAGATTTCTTGTAGGTACCAGAAAAAATTAAAACGCTTTGTACGACTGGTCAAATACGGCGCATTGGCCGCAAACCGGATCTCCTACTCCCGAAAACATCTGCCGGTTGACTGAACAGTTATAGAAATATACGCAACTTCGATAATGTTTTAATTTCTCTCCTGCGACGGTTCGGACTCGAAACGACACTTTTCCTCGATTTCCTCCCGGCAGGCATCCCCTGTAATGACCCGACAAGGGCTGCGGCAATTCGCTAAGTGTCCTGCTATGCGGAATGCGGAGGCCATAAACGCGATTTCGACTCCGGTTCGTGAAACAGGCCAACTGGCCGTCACCGTCGGTAGAGGATGATGGTGTTTGAAGTGCGCGTGTGCCGTGTTTACGCGTTATATGCATGCGCAAGCAGCCCTGGACCCGGTGATTGTAAATGAGAGAAGTTTGGAAACTATTTCGAAACGCACTAAAAGTCTCTACAAAATTGACAATCTCACGCAACCATTGACGAGTGTTTTTCACCGGTATCCAGCAATTCCAACTCACGATCAAAAAATTTCGAAATTACATAAATTGCTCATGCATAAGTTTCCGATAACAGTATTACGTATAATCACACAGCAGACAAATTAACGATATGTCAAATCAGAAGCCATGATTAATTTCGCGTTATTTTTGTAAATTTAATTCAAGTTTGCGGAAGTATAACTACATCCTGAATCAATCGACGCTAATTTGTTAAAGATACTATCGTGACGATAAATATGTTTTGTGAAATTTGTGAAATGTCAGTCTTTGCTGTTCTGCCTTTGCAGGTAGACAAGTGTGTAAGCCACGATTTATTTAAGGCATCAGCACTCCGAAATTCCCTCAATGAATTGCTGTGTACAGAGACGTAAGATCACTTCAATTCGGTCGATCAAAGGTATAATCAGGAATACAGCCAAGATGAAATCCGATTAGGAATACAATGTAACCCGCTCACGCGCTTTGATACGTTGATGCAATTTGGCATCCGTATAGTAAACGATCAATGTCACGTAGGTGAGTATTGTGTGGCGAGATTGTAATCCCTATTCCCAGACTATAATGCGATAAATTTAATCTAATGCTCTGCTTATCCCTGATAGGACACCACGTTTGGCTCTAGAATTTGCACGAAAAGTTAACCAAGTTACTTCGGTAAACTCCTAATAAGCATGCAGTTGGTGTAACGGGATAAAATGTCGCGGTAGCTTACGCGAGGATTTTGGACTTTCGAATGAAACTCAAGGTATAGAAACTGTACACAGAGTTAAGCACCTTCAGAGATTATCTCTCCCACGCGGATGGCGTTAGACCTCCTCCTCCGCTTCTCTCTCTATGCGAACCTTCATTACGCATCTAGTGCTGTATACACAGTAATATTCGTTAATGCCTTTCTCTTCCGGCAACCTTGTTTTCGGTCCGAAACAAAATGATTGTTCGATTCTATGCGAATTGTGTGACAATGACCGGTGATGCAGCCGACGTGCATCCCGTTCTGATGACGACGTGAGCGTCGGCTGCATCGCTAGTCATTGTCGCATAATTCCTGTAGAATCGAATTCTCATTTTGTTTCGGAGCGAAAACAAAGTTAGTCGAAACGTTAAGGTTTTAATGAATATTACTGTACGTATACGTATAGTAGAAGCTAGTCTGACAAAATACTCAGAGTGAGCATAATTGGCGTAGCAAACGATCTTCCAATAATTATTCTTCGCTTATGGTCTGTCTGCTCGTTGAGTCGAATCCCAAGTAGCACACGGTCGACTCGCATTTGGCTTATTGCCGGTAGAAAATGAAGTCAACTAATCAACTATTCGAAGCCAATAGTTTACTACGTGTCGACCTTACGTTCGCGAATGTCCGCTAGGTTGCAAGTTGCCAGTCAATGGTGTATAAGTCGACTGTGAATTGACTTGTTACCATCAAAAGATGGTGAAGCAAAACTTTGAGCTTTCAAGAATTACCAGATTTTCTTTATCCTATCACATCATTCACTTTGGCGAGTTCCGTTTTTGGGAAGACATTCGTCGGCGTACGGAACCACCCAGCTTCGAATTTTGGTTTATTTATCCATCACCATGTCTCTTTATGCCGACTCTGCGTTAAATTTTCCATTTTTCGTCGGCTTTGAGTAGTCAAATGATAGTCAAAATTTCGAAAAGTGTACTACCCGAGGTATAATAAGATGCGAATGACGGAATTGCAAGCGGTGATTTTGAGTACGCGGTACAAATCAATTAAATATACTCACATTGAAACGTTGAGGAATACGGATAGTAGAAATTCGTTGTAAATCGCCATTGAGATGAAACGACTTTCGTTGAACTCCGAGGGCGCCTTTCTCACTACGATGCACAATCTGATTCCCCAAATCAGGAACATTACCTCCACTGCAACGAGACATAATAAAGGGTTAAAAAATGTCGCACACTCAATTTATCGCTCTCATCTCCGACCGCTTTTATACACTATGCAGCACACCCCGTGAATATTTTCCATCTGAGCCGTAACGAACCGCTCTTGCAGGAATTACTTCAAGTTGTATCGTTGACGTGCGTCGTTACGTGGTACACGAGTTTTCTCCTTAAACTCTGCGGGTTTCTAAAAACTTTACTTCTCCGGCAAAAGCTGCCAACGCAACAAAAATGATCTCCATGCAGCGTTCACCCCGAGCTCTGAAAACCATGAAGTATCATCCCTTATTACACTGCAGTAGAATTAAACGACCATGCTGGCTAATGGCTGGTTTATTGGGCTTCCTGCTTAACTCCTGACGTGTAGCCTTAATCCCCGAGCTTTCAGTTATATGCAATTCCTCCCGGTAAACCCGCGCAATAAGCACGTGAATAGAAATCTCACGTAGATATATATATATATATATATATATGTACCTGTACGAATACATACCTACATGCCCATTTACCTCCATCACCGCGGTGCGCCCACTTATTTCGCGTTCTTTTTCCTCGTACGACGCTGGAAAGTCGAATAAACCCTGAACATTTTATTTCCCCCGCTCTTCGACGAAAGCACTTTTTCAAGTCACCGCTGTTATAACGATCTGCCGCGAGCCTTTTTCATCCACTAAGAATTATCCCCAGAGGGTATACGTAGGTAGAACATCGGCGTGATACCTAGGCTTTCTATTCCATCAACGATCACGATGCCTTATTTTCATATAAGAGGACTCGTACAAAGAGATGTAATTATCTCCGAGAAAGGATGCACCGCTGACTGTGTCAACGTTTATTTGCAGAGAGGACTGTTGAAGGCGAACCAGCTTCGGTAAAGTGCAACGCCGCTGTTCAACTTGGTCATTAAAACGTTCAACTTATCTGCATAAAATTGCGCAGAGAATACAAGACGAAGAAATGAGAAAACACTTTCTCGCAAACATCGTTCCACTTATCAGACGAGTCTACGTTTACGTGACTGGAGGGAGACCGAAGGACACGAGGCAGGAGAGATAAAGAGATAAAAAAAAAAAAAAAAAAAACGTGCAGAAGGAAGTATATCTTGCGCGAAGGGATATAAGCCCCCTAAGAGCACCCAAAGCTGTACATAGTATGTGAGCCGACGTGGAATATAAATTGAACTAGCAAGTAACTCGAGCCTAGATAATGCTAAGAAATTACACCCAGAGGTGCGAGCGATAAAGGAAAACTGGAGTGGAAAGAAATATCATTACAGGATATGTAAGACGCGATAACCTGCGGTGAGGACGAAAACAGACGACAGCAATCCAAGCAGGCGCCTACCATGCGGGAAACAAAGTAATTTCGACATTGGAATTTAAGCCGTACGTCTGACGAGCTTTTCCAGAATGGAATAACACGTAGCCGCGAAGTTGTCGGTGATGCACTGGAATTTCTTGAACCCGGACTCTGAAACGGCGGAAGCGAATCGTTCGATGCTAAGTAACCGGTAAGCTGCTCGAGTACCCGTGATCTTCGTCGGAAGTTTGGAGAGAAGAGCGCAGACAACGGTATTGAGGCTAAAGTCATTCGCCAACAATGGGTTTCCGGTCCTCGAAACATACCAATCTGCCGAACCCCACTCTGGGCGAATACCCCGATGACTCGATGTTCCATCTCGTGAAGTTATGCAGCGCTGCTTTGTGGAGAATTGATTAAAGGTTAACAACTGAGACAGAGGAAAGGGAGGTGATCGCTGGGTGATAATATCTCTCCCTCCCGAGTCGGGCGTAGCGACGTCTGCTCTTCCAGAGACGATACTTCGGATGTGTTGCACTTTGAAAAAATTTCACTTCGCAAGCCAGCGAAGGAACGACCGTGTGACTGATAGCGAGAGCATCGAGGAAATTGAAAATAGTCTTGTTACCTGAACGGAGGGAGGTTTTTTACGGAATTTCTTGATGGAAAATTTCTAAACTAATCCATAATCGTCTCTGTGTGAACCCGGTCCACAAGAGTGAACGCTGCCGATTATAATCCGTCAGCAGTCGAAAGCACCGAACTTTTCACCTCACGAGCTTACACACCAGTCGCTCTCTCTCTCTCTCTCTCTCTCTTTGTTTGTTATTGCCAAAGAATTTTAGCACGCGCTTGGCCTGATTTTTTTTGTAGGAATTATTAAAATTGTCAAAAAGAGCGAGGAAATTTACGAAAATAAATAAAGGAAAAAATAAGTACACAGAACGTAACGAGACCCGCGGAAGGAGAGCGGAGTTTCAGCAATATATCAGCCGAGTCGAGGAGCTGAAATTTGCATCCGTCCGTGCTTTTTTGCCGCTTCGAATACCTGGCTTCGCTTACTCTTGCCTTATTTCTCTCTCGTTCTCTAGAAAGCACAAAATAATCAGCTTTTTTACCAAACATTTTTCAACGAAGAAAAACTAAACTGTCCCCTCCTTCTTTTGCGCGAACCGGAAGCTGACATCACGGACCCTCGTAGCACTCGCGATCAGCCAAGAGTCATCGAATAATAATTCTAATTACGTACAGCCGACGCCGAACGTGAAGTTTTTATTACGACATTATGTATAACGCCGCTAAAATGCTTTGCAAAAGCCGGGTTCACCTCGTCTGGGTGACGTAAGCTGTTATAAACTGCTCTCGCAATCCGCTCATCCTAACCCCATATTCGCCGGCGTGACCCGCGAGCCAACTAACGCAACTTTTGGCCATCCCAGCCCTCGGCTTCCCTAACCAGATCCATGCTTGAGGCGTCAAAAGCCGAGGATAATTTGGTTACACGTCACTTATGCGAGGGACTGGCTGGATCGGGATTACGGTATCGGGATCCGCGTTGATGAATCGCCACCAGCCTTGCGTTTCACCTGATATTGGTTGAAAATCTGGGTTAAAATAAAAAAAAAAAAATAGAAACCGTATCCTCGGAATACGAATCACAATCAATTACTATCGAGACATTTCTGCTAACGATATGGAAAATATGTAAATTATGGTAGCCCGTAAATTTACAGTCAATTTTCCAAAGTGGCCGGATAGGTATATGAATGACGTTATACGTCTAACGATTCGACGATAACTGCTTTGAAACTTTTCTGGAGCAATGGAGAACTACGACTTTGCTAATGGAAGCGGGTGGCCATTTCAAACAATATCACGGTTTCACGGTATCCAATTCGATCAACACAATAACTTTCATTCACAGCCCCGAATTCGCAGTCAAAATTCAAGCATATATTTCCACTCATTCCTCAACACTGTGCAGAATGAATTATTCCTGAAATGTCTTCCGAAACAGGATCGTAAATTTTCATTATATTTATTTTCGAAGAATTTTCTTTTTCTCGACGCATTATTTTTGCTTGTATATTGGCCGGAAAAAAAGGCTTGTCTGAGTTGTGAACCCAGTATAAGCTGTGCAAGCTGAACCGTTTGAAACAAAATTTGACTGCAAGAAAAAGATGATTAAAAGAATTTAGCTCACTAGAATATGGGGGAATAATTATTTTTCTTCTGCTTCGAATGAAATAATTTGACGTAAACCTAGGCATAACAAAAATTTTCTCTCTGTAAATAAATTGTATTCTGTTAGTATTTGATTGCTCGTTTGCTAATCGCCGAACTTATCGAATAATCCATATCCACTTACGCTCGTTATTATTTTCAATAATCCTGTTTAATTAACGTGACGATTAACGGTCTTTTAAGCTCTCCTCGATCGTTGTGTAACTACTAGAATTTGCCCGAGGGTTGACAATTTTCGGTTACCCTTTCATGTTTAAACGGCCGTTTGTTGAAGATCATTAATCAAACCGTAGTAACGAACAATTTTTTAAACCGACGAAACGTAACGGGGGACGAAGTTTCATCATTGCGTTGCCTTTGAACGAACATTCGGAAGGTGAAAAACAAAATTTTTATGGTCACTAACACAAACGCGCGATAAAATTTCAAACACCTTTGCAATTTCAGCAGACAAAGTCTTTCAATTTACTCGACCAAATTGTTACAACGTGTCAAATGTCAAACACTGCATAAGACAATTACGCGTACTTCGTTTTTTTACAAACAACGTCTACCTACCTTCAATACCACCTACATACATACATAACATAGTAAAACATCCACGCTTCGGCTGTGCAACCCTATTATTATCATTCCGGTGAACGAATAAATTAAATCACTCACCGAATAAGCAATTGCTGAACACACGACGGCAATCTTTGCAGTGTCTAAACGCGCATGTTTACACAGTGTCTGTGCTCGCTTCCCTGTACAAGATCCCCACTACACGTATGAGTATGTATGTATGTACGTCGACCACATTAGTTTCACGTTTTGTTCAATTAAATCCTTGCCGACTTGACTGAAGTCGTGGTTTTGTTTTTTATTTGATTTTTCAGTACAACGATCGCAAATCGTCTTGTTTCGTGAAATATTCACGTTTCAACCGTTTCGGTCACAGAAGCCGCTATAGTGACACAATTTTTTTCCCTTTTTATTTATTTTTTTTTTGTCACACTTTTTATGTTCCATGCAAAGTCCTAACTTTTTTTCTATTTTGCGTAAACTGAAAAACTGAATTGCATGACTGATAGGGATAATAATTTCTCTTTAGCACCACTGTTCCATCAAGGAATAATGATAATAAATGTAACCATAAATGTGACAAAAGTTAAATCACCGCAGACGGGCTTCGCGAATGAGTTTATTTTATTTATACTTGTGTTTCATTACGCGAACTTTCTTTTCGGTACATTATTGCGTGAAGAAAACAAAATTTTTACATCTTACGAGCTCTGCCCTACTTCGGAACTCGCGATTCGCGATCAAAAGGTTTATTTCGCCATTTCACCCCTGCATATCATCAAGATCGGGCGAAAGATTTTTGGCGTCATGCCCACCCGTCATGCGAAATGTTTTGGTGTCAGAACGGCGCAGGTACGTCTTTTATTTCGAAAACGTATAACGGCAATGAAAAAATTGAATAAATCTTGTTGGCGAACCTGGTTTTAACTCGACTTTTCTTTTGCTTTTTGTACGAAAGCCGTAATTAACGAGACTATCCATTTTACACCCCTTTGTATTTCTCGTGGAATGCTTAAGCGAATTTATGTTACGCCGTATTATTCACTACAGCTACCGAGTTTGACTAGGTTTTAATTTTCATCGGATGCTTACTTTTCGATGCCACCGAATAACATACTTAAATAATAAAAACAGCGGACTTTAATGCGAACTCGTAAATCTCTAACTCCGTTATAGGGATTTAATTTATTGTTGGCAGTCAGAGCCAGAGAGTTGTATCTATAATTTCTAAAGCTTTTTCATGGCTTCGAATAATTACTGGGAGATTATTATGGCTGTTATTACAATTTTTTTTCATCTTTAATTCTATTTATTCGAAAAGTACCAAATCGGCGCTATAAAGCGACGTTTCGGCTGGTGTATTAACAAATGAAAAGCTTAATCGCAAAAGTCTTTTGGCGGGTGATTGGTTCGACGTAAAAGTTTGGCTCGTGTGCAGAGGTTGGCCATGGCATTAATTCGCTACGGGAACTTAGAGAGAAGTTTTCGCTTTATGACTACTTCTTCTCCCATGTCCAATAGTTCTTTGCAATACTGATTTTCCACATCACCGCAATATATCAGAAACCAATTAACCTTTTCGTCTGACGTCCAGGATAGAAAAATACAGTACGCGTGTATTTGATGATTATCACAGGTATGTCTATAGCGCGTCAGCCAAGTTTTTTCGCGAATTTATAAAGAAATTATTTTGCATTCAAATCAGACACGGTCCAGTTTCCGTCTCGGCGATACCGGCGAAAATTTTCAATTTTTAAACTGCACACGATTCCGTCATTCTCAGTTCTCTGCATATTATAATGTGTATTTTATCATGCACGCAATGAAAAAAAGTGAAACACCGTATAATAGTCAAATGCAAATTTTATCGCCAACTTTCTTTTCGACTCATCAGCAGCTTAAAAGCTCACTTCAACTTCTTTCAGCTTGCAAAGTTTAATCTCCTACAAAAATTCAATACAGCTCGCCTACTGGAAGTGAGTATAAGGTATGTATATCATTTTCGGTGGAACAAAGTTTGGCTGCCTATATTCAGCGTGCCCATTAACGTATGACACCATTTGTCGTTTACCGAGTATTATTGGGCATAAAATTTTTCAACGATAATATTTTCACTGCGGAAATAAATCTTACGTAAAATATGATGATTGATTTGCCTCGCGATAAATTATAATCCAGACTATAATTTTGAGGGCACTTTGTAAGGAATCAACAGAGATTTGATCGAGGTCCGATTATTTTTTGGCGAAAAATTAGAGACTCTGTAACGTGTAAAATTGGCGATAAGACTATCTAAAACAGATTTCCGTTCAGTTTACCGACGCTTCGATTCTATACGTCACATCCAGAAATCGTTTACTTGTACCAATTTTAATGACCGTCGAGAATTGAGTTCCGGGTGTCGGCAGCGAGTTGAAAGCATTCCTCTTCGTATCGTGTCAGCGTCTCCTGTAATGGCTTCGTATTCCTCGAAACATCCCGGCGGAAATAACTGGATCAAATCCTCCGGAGACAGAAAGCTCGTTCCAGTGAATTAAAAACAATGCTCAATTTCAAGCGAGTGGCTATTTGTCATACTGAATATATATATATATATATATATATATATATATATATATACATACATATATTATACTTAAAAGTAGCAGAAGACTACGGACTTTTTATTTTGCCTAGCTATAATTCGCGAAGCGAAAATGCAGGGCACTTTTACCACCTATGTTTGAATTTTTCTTATTGTAGGGTAAACTGTTTCCAGCGAAAAAAAAAAAAACGTTTTCCATTTAAGAAGCAGTGATACGACTGAACTGATATCACCAATTTATGTCCCCCTGGGAACCAACCAATTATTGTCTGAATCATTTTCCACCAGCAGCTCTAGTTTTCGAGATATTCTAAGGCGTGCATTTAAAATGGGACACCCTTTACACAAGATTCGTTTTCGAATTTCGACGAGACAATACTCAAGCTTTGCGTACGTGAGGCATCCCTGCGCAGAAAGCGGCTTGTCCGAAGTTCTGAACGGTGTAGCGTTGAAGAAGATTATTTTGTTTACGCAAATTACAAAGTTTAAAAAAGTTTGTTCGCGTGACACGCGCATACACCAATTCCATAACGTACCGTGGCGAATGTTTCGCGAGTCCGCGTGTACGCCTCATCGTCAAAGTCCTTTTATCGAATTCACCAACTTTGGCGACAGCCCCGTGGCAGGCTCGCGCCGGTCCCATTTCATGCGAACGGGGAGTCGGATGGAAAAAAAGGGAGGGAAGAGCAACAAAAAAAAAGAGAGAAAAAAAAAAAATTAAAATAAAAAACAAAAGAAAAATTGTAATCGAATTTTGCGCGTTGCGCAATTAATCCGGTGACAGACATTTCACCGAGAATTATAACGGTCCACTGATCTGCCCAAGCCGCGTTTCCCCTCCGCTGTTCGTAACGTATAAAATGTAAAAAGGGGGAACCCGCGGGAAAAGCCTGCTGTAAAAAACAAAAAGAAGAAATCATACGGTTCTGACTGATTCGGCGGCGGTGGTTCGATAATAAAATGTCATTCGTAACGCCGAAACAAATTCAAAAGAACTGTCACAAGGTTACCTGCCTTGCCAGCGTTCAACAAATTCGAATCTCCGTACCGCGGTTTCACCGTACATACATGTATACGTATGTACCTACGGACGTATTAACGCGCAATTTTTTTATTTCTCCCACACCCTGCACTCAATTTACACTGATTATGCCACTCGAGATTCTTTGATAAGGTGATAATAATTTCCTGGAAAAACCTTGAAAGGCGGTAACCGTATTTCTTCATCATTTCGCATGATATCCTACGACAAGCGTAACACTCAAAAATTGGCTGAATGTGCGCTAAAATGTAAGAAGCTAAAGCCCGACCGAGTCAGGCAAATAATTTCGAGAAAATAAAAGCGTTTTTTGTACACCAGTGTTAAAAGGGGGAAATAAGTTTAGGACTACGTTTTTTTTTTAGTGATTATCATGAATTTTTCTTGACAAGAAAGGAATATATATATATAATTAACTCAACGTTTGAGAACATTCTGTAAATATATTCAAATGAATATCGTAATTTTTTTAGCTGATACCTTCCACGTTTTCAGAGGAAATACTTTAAAAAAAATTAAGATATTTCTTTGAATACATGTATAAAATGTTCTCAAGGTTTCAATTGATTATATACGTTCCTTTCTTACCAAAAAAAAATTCATGAAAGTCACTAAAAAAACGTAGTCCTATACCTATTTCTCCCCTTAAGGGGGTGACGACGTGATAAATTTCAAACAAACTTCGACGTTGTTGGCTCGATTCGTTATTCGGATGTCATAACTGCCTTTTTGTTTGTTTTTTCTCTCGACCTGTCCGCGTCTTTTAAACTCAAACAAGCCCCTCGAATTAGAACCAGCCTGATTAAAGTACTTGTTCTGCCACGGTGCAGACATTTCACGGGACGTTTAACAAGATACGTAATTTTGTGGTGACCAAGAAGCATTACTCTTCAGCGTCGAGAGAATGTGTTGGTACCGTCTAAATAAATGAAGACTGTTTGTGCAACAGGACAGGTACGTCAAAGAAAAGATAATAATGAAGCAAAGCCTGCCCCGTCATATAAATTAGAGATGTTTTTAGGGGAAAGTCAGACTCCGACAGAAACAAGTCTTGCCATTTTAAAGCAGAACATTTCTCTCAGCCGGCTCGCTGGAGGCGAGAACCAGCTTTTGACTCCTACACTGCCGTTCAATTTTCGAAGGCATCGAACCGAATCAATATACCAGAGACTCGTTTTCATCCTCCGTTGCGAACCCCAGTAATCGTGATATCGAGAGGCTTGGACGGTAATTATTCGAGTCGAGAAAACTGGCACCCATTGTTAGTATCAGAAAATGTTATTTACAAATGTCGGTTCGTATAACAGTCTAGCAGTTTCACTTAAAGCACGAACACAGTTCAGCGCAGTAGCGCAAACAGCATAGATTTTAACGAGATCTCTGGAATTTGATCCGAAGCTTTGTTGAGTTTAGGTACACATTTCGAGAAAAGGCCTTTCTCCGAAACGAGCTTCTACACTACGCTTTAATAACACATCCACCGAGTTATATGTATATATCAGTTCTGTGTTAACTTGGAATGAATATCTCGTTCCAAACCGTGTGATCCGTGTGATGTACCAGGTACAACTGTATCGTTTGCCATCACCCCTTACCACGAGCCTCAGAAAATTATTACATCAATTTTTATCCAACGTTTTTCAGCATCGTCGTGACAGCTCCGCGCTACGATTGCTTGATAAAAATCTACAACGTTAATTTTTCCATTTTTACATATATATAAGCGTTTGCGTATACTCACGAGTTGTGAAGCTGTGGTCCCACCAATCAGTTCTGCAGAGGTAGGCTTTGAGGTCGTCCGCCGTTCGCCCCACGATGACAACAGGGGGTGCGACGAGGGTGCGAATCATGAGAAATACGCTAAAGATCGCAACGATAACGCCCAATCGCTTCAGCAGATTCATGTCGGTGATTTTCACCGCTTTCGCAGATCGCACTCGAAATATCACCGATATTCTGCAATGAAAAGTTGCGCACATTACACAGAATATTGACGAATTCAAGGCACACTCCAGGTTTATAAATAGCAATCAGATCCACCGTTCTCTGATACGAATAACTTTTCAGCAGAGGTAGAATTTCCATTTGAAATCAATTTTTCATTAAATTTTTGCTAATAGGGAGAAGAGGAATTGGGAACATATCGGTAAAAATACTCGTGGCATTCTACAATAATTAAACGGGATTGAATGGTTTTGCAGAAGTCAGCTAGAAGCGGGAATATCAAAAGCACGAAAAAATAAAACCTTATCCAACAATTTCAAAACAATCTTAGCAATCAATATCGTAAAAAACTGTTAAAGTATTGGATCGCTTTGCACAAAAGAATAAATTCAGTAAAAATTCTGAAGTGCTAGTCTCTTCTTAAAAATGAAAATTTCACAGCTTTCGGCTTCATATAGCTTTAAGAGGTGTCATATCTCAAGGATCCCAACTTTCTATCTAGGTGTGCTTCAAAAGACTTGTAGTCGTCTGGTGTAGGTAATGAAACTGCAGTGTGACGAATAACTATGCTTCAGATTATACATATACCAGTCGTATAATAACGAGCAAAATGCAACAACAACAATAAAAAAAAAAAAAAAAAACAAAACATAAAATAATAAACTCAGATATTCAGACGATTGGTCGCTGATTTCACTCATCCGATTATATACCGAAAGTGAGCAGAAGGTCGGATAATAGGTTTTTCATGTAGGGAATTAGTTCCACTTAGCGAACTTTACTGGGATACCTGGCAGAATTCCCTGGGAACGGAGAAAGAAATCGCTTTGAATGTCTTCCGGCAAAGCGTAGCTGACTGTAACAAGGTTGCAGTTTCGAATCTTTTTCACCGCTCGCTGATCGATGTCGCGAAAGAATATCGTCGAGGTGATGGCAATTTGTCCGTTGACTTTCCAGCCGCGATGTACCAAACCGTTCCGCACCATGTTGCGTCGTGCGGAACGGAGATAAAGCATAATTCTAATTTTCCGTCGAAATTGATCGGGAATTATGTGCAAGGAGGAGATGATTTGACCCTTTCTCCTGCACCCGGAATTACGAGACGTCTGAGTCCTCGGTATTATTCCAAGAGCGTACAGGTCTTGTGTTCGGAGCAAATTATATCGGAAGAGGTGATTAATTGCACGTGTGTTGCGCCTGTGTAAGCCAGCTCGCGCGCTAATCCGACCAGCCCATACAGTCAACGCTAAGGAAGCTTTCCTTCGTTATGATACCGATTACTCGACTCGAGCGAGATTTCGAAAAGTATGAATAAAGTGAAATATACATCCATGGTAATTGGATCGAGCCGGCACAGCGCGCAGTTTGATGCTGCGTTCCAACGGATTGCACGTGAAAGAAAATTGTTACAATCGCGCGTAAAGAAATTAATCATGTTCTCTGGATAGCTGAGCAAAAATCGCGAGTTATCCAGCGGACGTATTTCGCAGAGTATATTCAACTCGTTGTGAGTTATTTTATTTTCTCTACGACGATGTGTACCTATGTAACAACATCTCAAGTTAATTATACGGCACAGTGAATTATTGATGGTAAATTTATGCCGCTGACTCGATCAACATCGCTCAAGATAAAGCCACCGCCGAATTGACTTGTTAACCAAAGTATGTCGTGAATAACGAAATTGCATCGTACGCGTGTTTATCCACAATATATTAATCCAGTAGGCGTTTCAACGATTGGAAGATATTGGTAGGAAAAATTGATTACATCAATATTTCATGAGGATACGGAATTCCGGTGTACAAATTATGCATCGGTGGTAAACTTTCCCCGGTCTTGAAAATACCGCGGACGTACTCATCGATTGAAAATACTTCGATTAAACTTCGTGGCCCGTATATCAGAGCTAAGTGCGCTTCGCCGTTACCAACTTGGCACCCGCTGTTACGATCCATTAGAAATATTGCTTCACTTATTGTCAAACCCCGGTAAGATTCGGCGCTTTGAATTCAGTTTCGAGTTCGCTGTTACCCGATGCATCGTAACGGAAAACTCTCGCGTTATTATGGCACATTTGGCCGATCTACCCGCCGTTGCTGTGTAACTGCGGTAGGAATTAAAATCGCCTACGTAATTTGCAAAAACAAACGTTCTCAATCGTGAAAACGTTTTAGCGAACGGAATAATAATCTGGCTTATTTCCAGCTGAAGGAATGAATTTCGCACGTTTCCCTACATTACCTATGTAGTACAGAATATGCGTTCCTTACACACCGCACGAATCCGTAATAAAAGAGAAAAGTACAAGTCAATTGTTAGAATTTATCGATAGCTTCTGTACAACAACGGACAAATGTATACATATGTATATATTCTATATTTGTTTGACACTTTGTACATTTTATACCCACAGTGTGACGGAGTTGGACAGACATGTAGCAATGCGAATTCCCCCGACTATCGCGCATAACGTGCTAAGCGTAGGAATAATTCGACGGGTGATATTCCCTAGATATTTGGAGAAAATTGGACGGTGAAAAACGGTGGAAAAATTTGTAATTTAAATGGGATGGGGTAAACGAGCGAGTGAACCGAGGGTGAACCGAAAAATTTTAAAGACCGTTGGGATTTCTACACGCACTGGAAAACTCTGTCGATAATAGTCACGTTCCGGTTGGTGCATTTGAAAAGTACGAAAAAACGAAATGCTTATTTTACTGCCCGATATCGATAACGCTTCATAAATATTCCGCACATGCTTCGATCCGACGGAGAAGTAGAGCGGAAAACTTTCTTATAACTCGGGTTGGTAAGTTCGGTATAACGGTAACCGTAATCGTGAAAAAGCGTGTACAAGCAGCTGAATTGTCCTTCCATTACAATAACGATATTATCTACCCGCCGCTGCCACATGCTAGGATTCCCTATACAACAGACAACGACCCGAGGTCGATGTCACCGAGAGAGCGTTCCTACTCGCCATTTTATCCGGCAGCTTCGTCCCAGACCCTAAAAGCTCCGAGGACGTCAGAAGTGTCTGCGGCAAAAGCCGGGAAGCTTCGGGGCGGGTTTCGGGTCCGTCAACTTTCGGAAAAGCCATTTACATGTTACAGATTATTCTACGGTAGGACTGATTCCCACTCAATATTTCATGCGCAATTATAGGTACCTCTTCTCCTAACGTGCACTCGACTCAAAACTTGACGGTTGACCACGACTATGGCCTGGAATTAATTAGCCGATTTACAGAACGCTGTGCTAATAAGCAAAGAGAGTCTGTCTTCGTCATGGGTGAGCTTGGTTTGAATTTAACGATTTTACGAAATCTCGTTGAAGGCTTGTACAAACCGTCAATTTGTGATAATTTCACTTAAATGATTCTGTGCATGCAGCGTTTCTCGAATATACGCTTCTTTGAAAATCCGACAAGTTAGAGGTAATTGCCTTTGTCGCCATCTCTAGAAGTGGGCTTTTAACGTATCAAACTGCGCTTTCCTTTGAGCTGTTTCCCTTGGTCCTGGAAGATCCAAAACAATTCTAATCCTCGTGCGCTTCACTTTGATGCATTGTACAAAGGTACAGACTGAATGCTTTTATCCTGGGACCTAAGGGACTATGTGATGTCTTGAAATTCGCCAGATACTTGGAAAAAGCTTGAATAGCGCATTCGAGGACTCCAAGCCTCGTTTAGTTAGGTACGAGTACCGATTCATAGATAATTTAAAAACGAAAATTTATTCCTACGTAATTCTTTCAGCGAGTTCGAGATCTTCGGATGTTACATCAATTTTTCCTTTATTTTGGTAGCGGTATTCCATCCAATCAATCTCTTACAGAGAAAGAACACCCTTCGCGACTGATAACGTCGAACAAACAGTACCGAATAAATTGCCCTTCGTTAAAACATATTGACGCTGCAGGGGTGAAAAATCAATTTACTTAAAATTGGCTTTCACAACAATTGGAGGAATTCTTTTACGAAACAATATTCTCCAATAGTATAATCGCGCCTTCCAACGATCGACAGACTCGCTGATATGTTTTTTCAAACGTAACGTCAATTAAAGCTGATTCTCAACTTATCCAAAGCACCGTTTCCACGAAGGGTAAAACCTCCCACTCTTCTTTCCTTAAATAATAAACCAAGTGCTTTCAACTTCGTTGGGAATCCCACATTTTTATCCTTACTCACCCAAGTTCTGCAAGAACTCCCGAGATTACACACAACCGAACCGAAAGATTAATATTGATACAACAAGAATTCTCTGAACTTTTGTAACGTAAGACGCTTATAAATTTATTTTTTTATTTTTCAGAGATGAAAGAAATTGGTCATTTATTCCGGTTTCGATAAGTCGTGAAAATCTCCAACGGAGTATTCTTCGTCAGCATTATCTCCGACTCGAATCGGGACAATCCGTTAGAGTGAAATATACAATTGCGTTCGACGATTATCTCCAAATCGTTACACGCATATAAAACTCACTCACCTCCAGGTCTTGAGCATCAGAGCGCCGTAAGTCAGGGAAAATCCAATCTCGCGCAGCCAGACCCTGACCGTACAAGTCACGACGTTAGGCCTCGGATACATCACGATAGTCTGCAACAGGGGATAACCGGAGTCTTTCAACGCTTATAGTCACGCAGATCTTGACTAGTTGCAAGCTTCTAGTCTGCTAAAGAATGGTCCAATATTTAGCCTATGAAAGCTGTTCGATCCTAAAACCCAGCCGACTTTTTTCCACTATTCCCATTCCGTTTGAAAATGGCTTATAAGAATTCACGAACCGTTATTATATGAACGGTGAAACGAAACAACCGAGTTTAGTCATGGTGAAAGAGAAGGACCCGGAGTTTTCTCGAAGCGAGAGCATCGAGTGTCGCTTGGATCACACGGGGTGGTTAAAAAACCCCCGATTAAGTAAGTTAAAAGTTTGAAACTTGGACGGTAAAAAGGGTGCAAGGTTCCAACGGCACGGTTTCTTTTCCCGCCTTTTTCCTCCCCAGAGACACCGTGACACGCCGGCTTACCTCAAGGGTTCGGAGAGTTTACCCGAGCATAGCGAAATATCGCCAACTTACCGTGCAATAAATAAAAAAGGCACCCAAGGCGATGACGCGGAGAAGAACAGGACTCGCCGCTCTGACAACCTGGAACAGAAAGAAATCATCCGAGGTCAGTGCGATAACCCGCAAGTCTCCGGGAATCTGAAGGAAGAGGAAAATGCACTTCGCGATTCATGAGTTTTTTTTTTTATGACATTCGACACCGCGTGAATCGACGTGGCTGATAGAAGCGAGTGGCGAAGCGCCATGTGGCTGCTGGTCCGAGCTTGAACAGTATCGGGATTTATGTACCTGCACCTTCCGGTGCGCCTGCGGGGCAAGAAAAATTACACGAACGTTGAATAAGAAGTAGACAAAAAGCTCGCATTTGCGATAACTTCACCATACTTGTACTCGCACGCGAGTATATACATGAGTTTATGTTCATTGTGCAGAATATTTTTATCGGTGAACCGAAGGGATGAAGATTTCCCGTAAATTGATAATAAAAAAAAAAAAAAAAGAAGAAGAAATCGTCGGGGGGTACTTTTTGTTTTTCTTTTACCAAGTAGAACTCACGTAGCTGTGAAATATACGACTTTCGGTTTGGTGATAATACTCCAAAGGTACCGCACTTTGCAATATCATTAAATTTACAGCGCCGGTCCCTGCTTTTCTGAAAAGAATGACGTCGCTGCAGCTACGTCGATATCGCAATATGCAACGAGGCGGGAGGCATCTGCAATTCAAGAGGTTCGCACGAAATGACAGTAGCTGCAATGCACGTTACGAGGTACTGCGAACAAGCGCGTTTACGCCTCCCCGTTTATACGCGTTCGCCATTATACGACCCTCAACCGAGCATCGCGTATATTGCGGAGGGCGGCTTGTAAAACGACGCTTAACCGCTGCATCAAGACTTTTATCATAAGAACTGCTTACAGAAATCGCTTCTTCCTGTCTGCGCCCGATGATCATTCTCCGGATAAAATCTCTCCCCGCAATTGTACGACTGTAACTGCTCGAGGTGAAGCAGATGCGGTGTTCTACCCATTCGGTTCACGATTATACAATGTTTCCGTCACTGGTTCTGTTCTGGGATCATCCACCAAGATCCCCGAGCGAGATGCACACAAGGACCAGAATATATAATCATCGGAACTCTCGCTTCTCACGCAAAATCGTTCCACGGGAGCTTGACTCAATGTTTCCGCGTGTGTCAGACTTTGCGGATACCTTGCGGCTAGCTCCCCGTGGTCTTTCCTTGCGATATTACTCCAACCTACCTAAGCCCTGTGTGTAGAGGAGATGATCCCTTCACAGAGAACCAGAAGGCTTTGTCAAATCTCTTTCCGCGCGAAATCGGCTTCTTCTCAGCCTGTCTGGGCAAGCTCTGACTATTCGAGTACATCGAAGGTCGACAGACGGACGGTTAACTAAATAATATTATTATTAATACCGAATAGGTGAGACAAAACTAAAGGATGACTTGAGGGAACTTTTCTAGGCTTTGTTACTCGTTCATAGAACCAAAAACTCAAAAGAGTTTATACCTTATAATAAGGATCGCTTGGATGTTTTGAAAATTTTCCACGTAGGTTTGAAAGCTTTCGAGTTCTTCGTACGCGCATACAAAGCGAGCGCTTTAACGTTTTCGACCACAAAAGAGGTTGTTATGAATTTTTCGTAATATTACGGATTCGGCTAGAAAATCTCTGGAGGATTTTACGGACGGAAAACACATTGTGAACATGCTGCGATAGATGTAACGATATACATACCTACGACTATACAACAGCGGACAATTGAAATAATCTAGAATACTTTCGGCCACTTCGCGCACGCTGTAAGGTACATTGAAACGGAGCAATTTCTCAGAGCGAACCGAGCGGAGATTTTGAGTTCGGAGCCTGCAATGACGTTTTCCATCCCAGTGATGATCCACGCGTGAGGATTGTCAAAGTCAGTTGCTAAGTTCGTAAAATAATTCATGTAAAATATTTATATCGTCGCTCATAAAGGCTCTTGCATAGGGTGCAGTTTGGCACGGTCGGTCTGCACCCAGTTTTCGAGTTCACGCAATAAACGAGAGAAATCGAACTTTTCAAACTGGCCTCACCACACGGAGAGACTTCTGTTATCAATGTTTTCTTTATTGCCTGTCCATAATTAATAGTGATTATAATAATATGTATCAATTTTGGGATAATCGAGATAGAGTTAAAAGAAGTCGCATAGTGATTGCGAAAATGCGGAGTTAGGCAATCATCTTTTTCGAAATGACACGTAAGAATATTAACCTCTTACATTGAAAGAATTACAGTATTCAAAAATCCTTATATTAAATTTGCTAATGGATTCAAGTAACGAATATCAGTGTAGTACTTTAGAAAGAGTAAAATGAAATCCGGCATGTTCGATATAAACGCATAGCTATTTTCTTAAACTATACTATACGAAAAATGGGAGTCACGTTGGCTTACGACTACTATGATATACCTACCAGACGCACATAAACCGTTGTCGTTCTTTTTCTTTTTCTTTTTTAAAAGTCAATATTACTATTCCTACGTTACTTCCGCAATAGTAAATATGCAGGTGCCAGTAATGTGATCCAGGTTTCCAAGGGATCGCGTCTCCTGCCGTTCCTGGATACACAATATAAAAAATAAGAAAGAAGAAAAAAAAAAGGGATAATACACGTATCCCGTATACATCCTGTTCGATACTTGAGAACGATATTTATAGAGGTGCCCATCATTTCCCGAGAAATGGCTATAATTTTTATACGGCAAATGGATCTCGCTGAAACGCTGTAAATGCGAGGCGTAGTTCGCGATAAACTTTTTTTTAGTAGCATTAGTATCGTATCCGTTTCCTCTTTTTTTTCCGTTTTCTTTCCCAGCACTTTCGAGTCAATCAAACGTCGGCAAAAATTTAACGATCCAAACGTTCCACAAACGTGTATCGAAGATGTTTGCCACGATTCTTGATGAACGATTTTTTGTACGCGATTTGAAACATGTGCGAAATGATTATGTGATTTCGACAAACTGTATAAAAATGAATTTCGAAGGTGTCTTTACGTATGTTTGCAGAGTGTATACCGGCTACTTCCGATTCAACGATCCGTTTGAAGTGCAATCTAGCAATTTGTATCGTGAAGGCAATCGATGAACCGGCATAAACGTTCAACTGTTTCGAATATAAAGTAAATAAAATTTGCGAACGTCAATATTACAGATACAACGATGAGAGATTGATCGATATTTAGAAACTTAACACATCCCTGAGTCCCTGAAAATCTGTAATCGACACTCGAGCCAGCCGAGGGTTTGCAAATTTCTGTAAAACCCATAGCGTTGAGCAGATTACAGAGAATTGTGAGGAAAATTGAACACCAACGGAACAGGGTTCCAGCCACGCGGCAGCTAAGAATGCCGTACAGTAAAACCTGGCTTACTCGAGCTCCGTGGATTCCTGAGCTCGTAACGCCGTCCGGATGCGCACCCAGCTGTGCTCAACTACGTACAATACTAGGCAAGGAGCGGGTTTCCCTATTTACTGCAAAGAGCCGAGGTCGCCGGTTACCGAGTCGGTAGGATAGGTGAAGTTTTACCGTACACACCAAAGTTATGGGTAAAAGCCAGTGGCATAAACGAGCTGACTCTGGCAGCGGCGAGATAAACCGACCTCGTTGACGTTCGCCGGGCGGGCCAGGAACTGCTCCTTGCGCTTCGCCGTCGACGAAGCCGAGAGAGAGAGAGAGAGAGAGAGAGAGAGAGAGAGAAAAAGAGGGAAAGAGGGAAAGAGGGAAAGAGAGGAGGAGCCTTCGAAGTCTGGCCGATGGCTAATTTCTAGACAATGTTGAAACATTTTGTTCAATTTTTCGTCGAGGTTTCTTCCTTTAACGATCACGACTGTCGATGGCGTCGGGCGCATTGGAATTGTTTACGAATCTAATTTCACATTCTCCGACTGTGAGGTTGTCTGAAATTTGATACCGGATCCCTTCGAAAGGCGATTCAAGCATCTCGACCGCAACAATACGGTTGCGGATGAAATTCTGCAGTTGTAAATATGCAGAGAATATAATCCGGTTCGATATTCCCGAGCGAATAACGTTCGGACTTAACTCGACCCGTGTTACAATCATGGATCCTTGCACAGAATGCGTAGACAACAATTTGAAACTAGCTTTTCGGAATTTACCCCGATGCTAATCGTGAAATTGTATAACTCAGACAATGGTGGAAATCCGTTTTAGCTTTCAGACGACGAAGGTCATGTTAGGATACTTAGTGGACAACTCTATCCTCGCTGCTCTTTCAACACTAGCCGGTTGATTAATCGGCGGGTGAAAAACTTTTTGTAATATTAAAAAATTGCGCAAATCTTCGTATGTGATTTTCGCGGAGATTGAATTTTTGGACAAGCGTCGAATTTAAAATTATTTAAATATTCGGTTCCAAATTCGTTTCTACAATAATTATTTCCTTGAATATGAGGAATTTGACCATGCATTGTTTGCACGCAAAATTAAGATAAAAATATGCAAACCATGCATGGTCAAATTCTCTAACCCTCTCCGACGAATCCTTCCACATATTTAAGAAAATTCATCGGTCACGAAATCTTCACATAATAATCATTTCCGGGGACTCGCTGCTTGACGACGTGGTTTCCGTTAGGGACGTGAAAATGGAGGCGCGCGTTAACGCATCGTCAAAATATCTCCGCCCCTACTTGCAGCCGATGCCGAAAGCCGAAAGCCGAAAGCCAAACGACGACTGCGCGACACCCTCGAGGGAATCTTGAGCTGGCGGCGGTAACCCTCGACGTAATTCGTTTACTCCAGTTCGCAGCTGCAATCGTGTGGTTTCCCGAACCAACCGTCGACTCCGCGACCAGCTGAATAACTAAAGCGTAATTTCCATGCGACCATTCCGGCTGCAGGGACGTTCGGTTCCCGGATTTCTTAACGTCCGAAAATTGCCGGTTGCCTTTCTTCGGTTCTTGCCGAACTTCCCGCTGGAAATATTTGCCTGATTACAACCGTGAGACGAACTTCGTCCTATTTCTGAGTTTCGATAAAAGGTCCCAACCGTTGACAAGAGTTTCCGATTACGGCAGGGTGCGCAAAAACATTGTCGAAAAATAAACCGCGTTCTGTTATTCGCCAAATCGAAGTCTGATTTTTTGAGAATATTTCGCGGATGAAACGAATTTTTTCCCAACCTCAGGTTTACGATGCTCAAACGCATTCGGTGGTTTCGGTGACGCGGTTTGATTAATTTGATTCCTATATTGGAGCGGTAGAGACGTCCCTTCACGACCGTGAGCGTCGCCGTAGCATAGAAATCCTCGAGGAATTCGTAATTAGATTGGATAAAGCCTCAGACTTTGACCCCCGTAACTTACGGATGTCGAATAAACTAGCGTGTGACAATCAAAGATTTGTGTACATGAGAGCTGAAATTCACTCATCAATCCTCGGAATCTTCGATACGAAATTGCTTTCGAGAAACGTATTACAAAGAATCTGATGGGAGGAATTGAGAACTAAGGATCCTCTAATTTCAATTCCGTGAAAATTCCAGCACCGTTCCGTACATAGCAGTTGTTCGATACGCTGACCTGGCTCAAGAGGTGGCCTGTACGATTAAATTTTAAGGACCGAGCTTGCACGCCTCTCACAGGTATCCGACACCCATAAGAGAACCAGGGAACTCTGCGAGTTTGCATGTTATGAGAGATACCTTCTGCCACTTACCTAACTTTTATGCTAATTTTATTATCAACGCATTATTCACAACCCTCGGCATACACACGCGGAACGCCTCAGCTGCTCCACCTGCAGATATTTCGCAAGTAACGTAATTAATATTCTTCAACAGATCATCACTGCTCGGATAAGAATCTTTTACGAAGAAAACAAAAATGGAGATTAAGAAAGTAAAAACCTTGGGGAACATGATAAATTTTTTATCGAAGACTCTGGAAAACTCGTGACTCGAGGCTATATTTATTCACTGTGACATCAAAGGCTACGATTTTCTACGACTGAATTTTGACTCTTTGCATTCACAAAGTCAAGAAAATCTCATTCTCGATTCACTCTGTTCATTGAATTCAACCATTCATCCGATCTTACGTAACACGTCGCGTCGGTCTCGTTTGTCTCCGAGTGATGGTTCATCCGTATTTTCACTGTTCTATTTTCACCGCCAGTGAATAAAATTGACATCAAGCGCCCGTAGCTCTTATCCTAATAACGTGGATTATCAACAGGAATCCGTCCTCTGGATACAGACAGATAAAATGAAGACGGGAATACACACCGAAGATGAACTCATTTGTTCCAAGTGAGCGATGATTTGTTTATTTACCAAATAGATGTGCGGTTGGAAAAGGTATTTTTGACTCAACGTAACGAATGCGTATACGATGTTACAAGGTATCTATTTAAATAAATGAGAATTGATTTAATTTTAGTGAAAAATTGCTTGTTTGATAAAGTAAATTATTATTCCCAGCACGTTTGCCTCGAAGAGTTAGTTCTTTGTCCAACGTCATTTGCTCGATTCCAAAACGAAAGGATCTTACATTTTTTCCGAGTGTCCGAAAATTCCTTGTTCGCAAAAATAAGGCAGCATCGGATCATCCGATTTTTCGATTCACTGAAGGGTAAATTCAACCGCTGCTAAGTATATGAAGTTAAAATTTTTACCCTGCAACAACTGGATATCGGAAATAATTTTCAGAATTATCTAATTTGATAAAATTGTATCCTGTACTAGATTGGAAATAATGTTCAACGATCGAACTCCCGAAGTCTGCAATATATTCTGGCTCGAGTAAATGACGGTTGAAATTTTCACGCATTCCCGGCGTTACGCGTACAAGCGTGCACGCCTGCACGATCCGGCGATTTGGTCAAATGAATGTTTAAAGCCTGAGGCCCGCGATGTACGGACGATGAAAGGCGAACTATGGCGAAGGAGGGAACGGTTACACGTGCATAGGCGGAAAAGAGTATCGATGGAAAACGTGCACGTTGAATATTGAATGATATCTGGCGTCGGGTTGGCTGACGGTGTGATGTTCCGTGAACGCGGTCTGCCGAAGCCACGGAATCCGCTAGCCTGGATCTTACTTCTTGAAAAGACGTGATCAAAGTCGAGAAGTAACCAGGTGTACCACCGTCGTACGTATACATGGATGCGTGAAAAATTGCTGCTCCGTAGTCGCTACTTGGGATTCCATCAGCGACGAAATATTCCGATACGTCAAACGCTCGGCGAAGGGACGTCGATTTTTCTTGGAAAAAAATAAACTGTCTCAATCCGAAAATTATATACGCTGCACGAACATGGTCACGGGAATCACACTTGTTATAACGCGAGAGCTTTTGTGACGCGGAGAATTTTACAACGGAAGTAGCGATATCACGTATACCGGATCTTGTGAAAATTGCGCGCCAATTTTCCGTCGAAATGCACTGTGACTGTGTAATGAAACGACTCGATGATTGTAAATAAGATTTTTCGAAAAATATCTTCAATTGCTGAAAACTGTTTCGTTTCACCTAAACGGACGTGTGTCGGAGGGAAAAATTTACACCTTGACCGAACTGAATTCAACTTTTTAAGTTGAATGTAAACGAACGGATTTTAAATGTACGTGTGACAATGGTGAAAATTGGTTATACAGATCCGTACGTCGCTGGTCCATAGAGAAGATTATTGGGTATTCAAGGGAGCACTTTGGCCCGATGTCAATTCGGCATTGTCGGGGGTTAAAGTTGAAAAAGGTTATTGTTCGGTCGGAGGTGTAAAGCGGAACGGTACTCGGGTTCGAATGGGGGGACAAAAAAATAAAAAAAACTGCGGGATAAAAAGATGAAGTAAAAGAAAAATGGCAAAAAGTATCCGGAACATACAGACCCTACAAATTGCTGATTTCCGTCCTCCGACTTGATGTCAAAAAATTGACCGAGATCGCGTAGGTATAAGACGACACGCAGGCAGCTGGCAGCGAGCGCGTATCTTGTCGTTACTTTGATTGTTGCTTCCTACGAAAAATGCCTGCGCGGAAAATTCCCAACCTGCAAACCGATGCCTTTATACACGCGCATGCATGTGTGCGTGTGTGTGTGTGTGTGTCTGTGTCCGTCTACTTTGTAGCTCAGGTTGGGTTTGGGGTTTGGGGCTGGCCGATGCTTCGAGCTTCTCCGCCGACGAGTTGAACGAGTGCCTACGTCTTTCTCGAATATGGGATCGGCCTTTCGGGGGTAAAAAGAAAGCGGCCGAAGGGCGATGAGAGAAATGGGGGGGGGGATAAGGTCGGATGGATACCTATGTGCGGAACGTAATCTAAAAGACAAAAGACGTGTGGTTGGTTGGTAAGAACCGTTGGCAGGCGTGGAAAACAGGATAACGCTGTATATATATATATATAGGTATACGATTAACACACCGTGCATATACCGTATAAGTATATCCGTTACTTATACCGCGGGACGCGGAATAGGGTAATGACAATGGAACTCCTTCTCTTTTACAGGCGGATATATACTTAATTGAACTCGTCCGTAGAGACACGCCGAAGGGCGTGACACCGTTGAGCCGAACGATGGCAGCTTATAGGAGGAGTGATAACTCGACTCAACTATTATCGAAAGGTGTACTCGGCCGCACGGTTCTTTCGCTACTGATTGATTTCGTATATCGACGTACGATTGATTGATTGGATTCATTCCACAGCTGTCGCGGTTCTCGTTGAGCTGACGATTTTCCGCACTGCTGCTGCATCCTCGATCCTTTTCAACATACATTTTTATTTTTTTATTTGGTTTTTCACCGCTACGTTCCCCTAAATCTTCGCTTTATATGATAATTCAAACACACTGCTATTCTGGCTGCTGGGGATCAACATGCTACCGAAGGGAAACATGCAGTATTCATTTTAATCTTTTCTTCTTTCCTGCACTGGGTCAAGGAAAGTTCGACGATATTCGTTCGCTCGAAAGAACGGATGCAATTTTTCAAACCTCGTAAGAATCTGGGGCAACGGACAGAGGCTGCCTTTGTTTTTCAGGTTCAAAAGTTTCCGCGAATTTCGTACGAGAGCTTGTCTCTCTGCGTTTAGGGTTGGAATCGTCACGCGATTCACAATGATCGTGTATAGCGGGGGGAATTTCACCCTAACTGTACTGCGGAACGCGTTCGCCAAAATGACGAATCCGATTTGCGTCAATTGGCAAATTTGCCGAATCGCTTTTATGCGTGGTAAACACGTGGTTAACGCTAAGTGTCGACAAACGGACCAGCGGAACGTCACGTCGTGATTTTGGTAATAAAGGGCACGTCAACCGCTGTCACTCGCAGCTTCTGTGGTATAATCTAAGTTTTCGTGAGTCACGTTTCAAGTGATTCTTGTTGAGGCGCAGAAAGACGCAACTCTTTCCGGACAACCGTGAAATGAACAACAGACCAGGTAAAAATAACTTGGTCTATGTTACAACGTACATGTACTAAATTTCATAAGGAAAAATTCTCTTCGAATAGTGATGTAATATCAAGTTTTCTACGCATTCAATTTCCATACGTATCTATTTTTTTCAATAATTATTCGTCGCCGCAATGATAAAAAAAAAAAAAATGGAATAATTTTAGGAATGTCGTGTTTCGAATGCATCGGAAGACGAGGGAGGAAGGTATTATTTTGAAAGCTCCGCTACTTCCGATGTGACTATCGCGTATACATTACATGTATATAACGTCAAGTACTCTCTCGAGTTTTGAAAAATAAATAAATCCTGAAATGGAAGAAGCAAAGCTTTTTTAGGCATATACTTAAGGCTGTTCTTCATTTTCTCTCACTTCCTGCTTTCCTTCGGTGTCGAAAACAGGCACAGAAAAACTTTATTCACCATTTCCCAAGTATTGCGAGGCCATATTTCTGCTATTCCTGTATATATACGTATACGTCACGTACATCATTTACGTATGAATGCACTTAGCCTTTCGCGAAAAGCTTCTCTCGTGGTTGCGCGAATATGTTTCGCTCGGCAACGATTTATATACGGCGAGAATGCTTTCGCCGAAAAGATCCGGCTTTGCCGTTTCACCTAATTAAGTGACAGACGGTTTCGCGTCCGAGGGATTAGGCATGAGTGACGAACGGACGAATGGACGATCGAACAAAACAGACCAGCCGGAGATCGGACGAAAGAATTGATAGGGCTGATGGGCTCGCTCACCCCGAACCGACAACCCTGAAAGATTTATCACAGAAACAATTCTTTTTCTTTCTTCTATCGAGATCCGATCGACTTTCTCGGTCCTTTTTCTCAAGAAAATTCCGCCCCTCTTTACCGTGGCTGAGAAACTACGTGAGAAACCCGGCAATCGAGAGTACTTCGTTCAGCTCTGGCTCTTGGGGCTTCTGCAATAAATTCCTCTAATTAGAATTCGTGAATTTAGCTGTCTGTCTGCCTGTTTTTTTTTTTTTTTTATGTATTTTTTTTCTACCTGCAAGTCTTCCTTTACATTTTACGACTGGTTCTCATATCTCTTCGAAAAGTTTCAGTGAAAGCAGTGTAGAAAGATGAAAATGCAAAGCATTTGTGATCCTATGCAGGCAATTCGCGCGAAACATTGACGGATTTAATCGTAGCTCATCGATCTTAAAGCGGAAGTAGACGAAGCTGCAACCACTGTATAGCGTGGAAGTGAAACTTCAGGGGGGAATACAAGCGTTAGTTGCAAAGATATTTCACTATAACGATATATTATTCGGAGAAATATATATGAGCAATAAGACAACTTTCCCAAAAAGGGTGGCGTTACTTCGTACACGTGATATTGCATAAATAACTTACACTCGCTCGGCCGGATTCAGAGTGCAAAGAAGTTGTAAACAGCCTACGAATAATACGCGTGTATAGACACGAAACAAACCTCATAAATTTCAATAAACAGGAAATTTGTGTTTCAATTTATCCTCAACTTGTACACCTATACGTAGGTAGATACATCCAAGCAGCATCGCGCGCTTTAAGCTTACTTCGAAAGCTTCGCTACTCTGTTTCGCGAAGCAATTTATAAAACACTATTACGGTCATCGAAACGGAAGAATCGATTTTCGCTTCCTTCCAGCATCGTGCGTTCAGCGATATAATGGCCACCTAAATGTGCCAATACAGATATACACAGCTTGAGTAGAGAATCGGTGGGAATAGAATCACGAGAAGTTTTACAACGAACAAATCATTTACAACATAATACGCAATCAACTCGGTGTAGCGATGTATTCATTAGTGATTATTATTTAGACTCAGCTGCACGGGCCACGTAAACGAGCGCTTTGCCTTCGGTATAAATTAATTTATACCTACATTATAATCTCTTGTACAAAGAAGATTTCAACGGTTTTAATTCGTTGGACGAAACGATGGTGTCCCTTTGAATTAAAGTTGTCGAAGACCTATATACATACATTTATCCGCTGTAGAAATGAATAAATTAACTTTAAATAAGATGAAAATCTGATTTCAAAATCCCCCCTCAAGAGTAATTAATCATCATAGGCAACCAACTCATCACCAGTCAGCATCGTAAAGGAAAAAAGAAAGAAAAAAAAAAAAATGAATACTCTTCCCCGATGCATTAATTTAGCAATTTAATTGGTGTCATAGAAACGACTGATACAAAAACATCACGTTACAATTCTGTATACTATACCTACACAAGATTTTAAAGTGTCTATCGATCTGTGGGGGGGGGGGGGGGGGGGAGGACAAGGGGATTGTATACGAACAACTTACCAGACGTTCAATTATTCAATATAGTCGATTACCTGAAGTATAAAGAACGATATTGATTCGAAGTTAGAGAATCGCTGATAGGCCTTAACCCTTTCAACCGTCTGTACAAAAGGACGATGACCTACCTACCTACCTAATGTGAGGTCAAGGATTAAATACTCGACACAAAGAATCCAGCTCATCCTTTCCAACGGTAAATAAACTCCGAATCTAGCGTCCAATCAATAACGTACCGAGTACCAAAGAACCGTAATTACTCTCCAACCTTTTTACGCAGAGCGGGAAAATATCGATCGTGATGTGACATCGTCCGAGCCCAAGACCTGCGTCATTTCGAATCCACTGCTCTGAAATGTAACAATTAGCGCTGAACCGGGATTTTCAGTTAAACAGCTGCTTCGTTACGGCATGAACTGAAAAACAATTCACCTAGCACTAACTCGCATCTGCGGCGTGTAAAATAAAGTGTCAAACAAGAAAATGCTGATGATCGTGAATGAAAGCATTGCATGACGTATAATTTTAGTCAGCAACGAAAAGGAGAACGTTTAAATGACCGTAAACGGCAGACGTGTCTGTATAAAATGAGCTGCCGAGCTATTATACCTATCACATGCTTCCACTTGGAAACAGCGTAGATCTGGAAAGAGATAGTCGAGAATGTCTGCAGAAAGCAGTAAATCACGCCGCAGTCTGTTCGATTGCCGAGACTATCCGCTATTGCAGCGTTATCGGTTTGCAGCCGAGGGTCGGACAATAGATTAGAACAAGAAGTCAATCAGAATGCGGTTCTGAATCTCAGCAGTAATCCCTCGATATGCACCCTGCGGTGGGTTGACGATAGTTGGACAAAAACAAACTTTTCCAAACTACGAACAACTCGTACGGTAATTACGTGGTACAATCGATAAGCGAAACGCACGGAGCTGAAAAATAATTCTCCAAAAGTGTCGTGGCGTGATAAAAAGTAACACTATCCATTGACGAATGATATGGAAATAACGTTCCGAACAATGCGTGCCTGCGCGATATCACGACCGGGTTAAACCGGGTCCAGTGTCATTGTGCATTGTTTGTTTGGAAATGCGGGATGGCGGTGAAGCAGGACAGGCAGCCAGCCGGGCAGGGATTTGCATTCATGCAACTGCAGCTGTAGTTACAGTTTGGCCGTACCATGAGGAGTATCTGGTTATAGGCATTTGCCGACTAGTTTGCCTATCTCAGTTTCGAGGTGGCATGCCGCGGTAATGTGTGTTTCCATATACCATTGCCCACCCACCCGGGAGAATCTCTCTGCGGACCCTGGAGAATTTGTGCCATGGAGGTTACCGCCATTCGACAATGCGACGTATCATACACTCCCTAGATGTCCGCCTGCGGGATGACACGCGAATTACCATCGAGGCTAATTAAATTCCTAACCGAAGTACGCCGGATTTAAGCCCTAATTCGACGAATATCTCTCTCTCTCTCTCTCCCTCTTTTTCTCCCCCGTGAACGAGTATCCTCAACCGGATCGGTCCGAGAATCGCTTTATAATATCTCGGAGAATTCGAACGGACGAGCAGCGAAGAAATGAAAATTGAGAGACGCTTCGAATCCTTTGACTAAAGATCAGCCTGGCTCGCTGAATTAATTCTCAATCAATGACGAGCGATTTCACCGAATCATGGCGCGAAATATCAATGATTTAAGGGGTAATCGATTACCTCTTTTCCTCTCTTTCTATCTCTGAACGCTTCACTTAGACTCGCATCCGACTTAAGAGCTTCGAACTTAGAGGTTTAACCGGAGCACGTGCGCATGACGATTTATAGCTATACTCAAGTGATGTACGACTTCGTTCTGGCGGCGTGCCAAGAGAAATCTACAGCCACAGCTTAGCATTTAAATGTCTGCGAGAATCTTTCCCTCCGCTTTATATATGTATACAATTATATCGCGTGCATACGCATACGCACCGCTTTTCCGATATTGTTTTCCAATTACTCTATATTTTGCGATATCCCGTATTACTTTCCACCATGGCTAATTAGTTCACTCGACGCACGGTTCAGGATGTCGCTGCGACAAAACGGTGATGATATTCCACCGAATAAATTGCACCTCCTTTCGTACTCTCCTTATAATTATAAATTTAATTAATACAGTGGAAAAATGTAGGAACTCTTCCTATTCCTTTTTCACCAACAATCTTCGGGGGAGGAAGGGGATGATTGATTTTTCCATTACAACAGGGGACACAACCTTTCCAAGTTCCAGCTGCTACGTGACAGGTAAAAGTAATGGCGAGGCAAAAAAAAATTCGCCAACTGAACGAAGTGAGCTTAATTGTAAATGCCGCAGTAGAAGTAAGTGTAACTCGAATCCGAAGTCGTTAAAACGTTGGACCGTTGAATCGTTGGGGATTTTCAGTATTCAGCCAAACCCGCGTAGGCATTTTAAGTATTTGAATAAGGGTATCCTGTATAACTTACCAGCAAATACTCGTTACGTTTAGCTTGAACTTGAAGCAGTTTCTCCGTTACTGACGGAGCACCTGATTAAAACGACGCTTTCATCCGTTCCCGCGCTCCTTTCTCCTGCTCGCAATGAAAATACCCAACAAATTTCCTTTGTAACAGCTAAACTATTTCCCCGAGTTACTTTTTTCCGGCTCAACTACGCGAAACTTCTCGGGTAATATGAGCTCCCTCTCCCTGTCTCTCTCTCTCTCTCTCTCTCTCTCCCATCCTCTCTTCGCGAAAGCGCGACATTATACCTTTACAGCGGTTATTCACGTCGCGCAGTTTCTCGTCGATTACCCTTCGGCTATAGAGGTTGCACACGTACCGTATGTGCAATATATGTATAGACATATACCACGTTTGACCGAAGTCGGCGTTCAAGTCGGCGAGAAGTTCGTTCCCCGGCTGCAGCACTTCTTGCAGGCCATGCAGGGTGGAAACTTTTCATCGAATTTCGCTGCACCGAACGAACAAATCTCTGATCCCACCCAGCCGCGTGACCGGAATCCAAAGAATTTCTGTACTCGCGATCCATTTTCCCCGCAAGTTACAAGTTCTTAATTAGTACGGGGTTCAACGACCCTATGCGGAGGGTAGGTATGTACGGGGTTACGTCGATTACCAACGACGCGGCGGTCATATTTACTACATTCAGTTCAAACGTAATCTAAGTTTCCCCGGCGAACGCGAACCGGCGCGGCGAAGGAAAGTTGAAGGGTGCGAGGCGGTGCTGCAGAGAAATTATATAATTTCAAGGGGCGGATAACACGGCTATTTGAAATCATTACTTCGGATTACTGCGCAGGTCCTTCCTATTTTCAACATACATTCTAGAGCATAGGATACGAACGGTCGATGTTTAGATTGATCGGTTATACGTAAGAACGTGAAACCGCACGATCTGCAGTCCGAAAGGCCGAAACTCCGATTGATCCTGATGACGAAAAGTTTTCAAAGTCAATCGTAGAAATGCCTCAGGTAAATTTCACTCTCAAGATTGGATCCATTTGGAAATGCGAGTCGCATCGGTTATATTTTGAAGTTGATTTGGCAAAGAGACGCATCTGCACGAATGACTGAAAATATAAAACGGCAATCCATGCGTGGCTTCGGTTTAAAAGCTTCGCATTGTTCGACTGAATCCATCCGAACGGTTCTGCACATCGCAGCATGTAATTGGTATTCATTTAATTATCTGCGACATTGCCAATATCGCTAAAAGCGATGGTATATGTAACGACCGATTCGCCTGTAAACGTCCGAAGTTAGAGTGTCAACTCCTTCGGGAAAGTTTGGACCGCTTTCACGTCGAACACACCCAATGAAAATCCAGTGAAAACGACGGGCGTAAATCTGCCTGCCCCGTCCCCGATGGTACGTATTCGATATTTCAAACTTAATCAGGAACGGTCTCGAATTGTTCGAAATACTTGTTATTTGGCTAATTCCCCTTGGGCTGCCAATATAGTGGCGTATAAATTCGATTCAAACCTTCCTAACTTCCTCAACAATTCAGGGAAAAGTTTAACAATGAAAGACTCGTTTGTCACGAGACTCGTGAAAGTCGAAAGACCCCGCGGATATGCCCTCGTTCTCCCATTTTCACCTCTTTGAGGAACGGGCCGACAATAGTATAAGAATATAAATACGCCCTCGCATTTTTGACCGATACCCTAAGGCGATAAATCGGACTGAGGTGAGGCGAAAAAGTTAGCGACCGACTTACTCCGCTTCTCTTCATTACTGTTTACACTGCCATATAGCATCGTGAATTTTCACCAAGCTGGAATTTTTACCTTTTTCGATATTGGTTTTGGAGAGGGGACAGAGAACGCTTTGTAACGTTTGACAGTTTTGAATGATCTCGGTTGAACAAAAGCATACGCGCTTATGCAAACTGGATACAAATAGTACGAACAGTTTGAGCCGTTCTTTTGTCATCGTACACAGTATTTCCCATTATACGACGAAACCTTGCATTGTACTTGTTACAAATATCAACTCACCTAAATTTGACTATGCGCTTAGACATTGTGTACCTACTAAGAACCGTAAAAACTTGCGTATCAATGTTACCCAAGCATTAATCCCCGTGATTTTTCAATTTGGATGTCGCAAGATTTCCGTATGAAAATCAGAAATAAGTAGCACGAGTTCTATATTTGAAAAATATAGCTGGGCAAAAAGTAAGGAAAACTTGTTGAGCACGAATCGTATCAGATCGAACAAGATCTGATTTCCAAGTTCTGTTTCCCTGTGGATACAACGTATATCACACGCGCCCCGTTATCGGGAATCAGAAGGCAAGAGCAAGGAGGATCGTGACGAACGATTTTTCGACAAGAAAAGCGAGAGGTTGAAAAAAGAAAGAGGTTAAAGGATCTGACCAGTCACCGACTAACGTCCTATGCAAGTTGCCGAGTCACGGGAGTCTCTGGGGCCAACAATTAATCATAGATATGCGGTGGAGAGGCAACGTGGTGGAGTATCTACGTTAAAAGTCACCGGGTGCAGGAAGGAAGGTGGCATCTACCGAGAGAGTGGAAGATGTAGAAGGTAGACACGCCGCGCCGGCTGCAGCGAATCCCGTCCGGAGCCATCGCGACGTGACCACCATAAGAAAATGCTCGACTTGTCCAATAATTCACCTCGGTTCTCCAGGGGGCATGCTTGGAAATCGCGGGATTCCCTCGCGGCGGGCTTGTCTCCTCGAACAACTTATCGTCCTTCTCAGAGATTTCACGACGTTACGTCGGACGTCGAATCTCCTCGTCGTCTGCTCTGTCCACGTGGACCTCGGTACGCGAGATTCATTACCTTGAGAGTACGGGCGTTTACGAATGCATTTATACGTTCGGCAAATCGGTCAGCAGTTTGAAGAACTGTTGTTTCGGTCTCTTTTCAATATCTCCCTCCCCGATGAACCTGCATAATAATATCACGCGGAGTCACGTATCAGGAAAACCGACCATGGCGACTTACGATCGACATTTGGGTGTTCTTTTTTTAATCGGTAAATTGTTTTTATATATTGCTCCGCCAAGACTACGTGACGGAATTTGGAATTGGTTTATGGTTGGAATTTTTTTTACACAGCACGTTCCAAGATCTTCCAGTCAGCCCGATTATTCATCTCGATCTTTTTTTTTATTTCAATGTAATATAAAAATGTTGAGAGAGTCGGGGAAGTCTTAAAGAAATCACTTTTTGATAGGCCTCTATTACCCGTCCCCAGAGCCGAGTCTGCAGCAGGTTTGAAAAACGGCACGCGATTAACTCGAGGATTTATCACCGCTCCGAGCTGAAATATAGTGAATTTCCCTTACCTTGACGTTTCCATATTTCCATGTAAAAAGCACGACCGCCGGTAGACAGGCGATTATGCAACACTCGAGAATCAAAATTGCCGTTCTCATCAGCCAGTTGAGTGACACCACGCAGGGAGAACCATCAACGCAGGATTCGCACCCCTCGGCGCAGGGCAGACACTCGAAAACTCCGTCCACAGCGTACTGACTCTCACCGTCCTGGAATCATAATAACAGTTGTGCTTTTTAACGGTCCGTGAAATGTCTTTTATTGTTTCAACGTGCCAACAAACTTCGAGACGAAACGTTGAATGCAATTAAAAATACTCAGTCGATTCTTCTCTATCGTTGAATGCCAGAGAAAAAATACACGCCGTTACGTACCTGATATCAAAAAGCATTACTCCACGTGTCAACGTACGTAGGTGAAAATTTAAAAAAAGAATTATTGTAAAATAATGGGACAAGCCGTTCAAGCAACGGTGAAAAATCGTAGATCAAATGTGGTAAAAGAATCGACACGGTAAGAGTGCGGGGTATAGTTGTAGGTTTATATGGGAATAAACGCAGCGGCCACTTGATCGATAGATGATCTTTAACCTCCACCGCGGCGACCTGCGGTCACCTTTCGCTAACTTTGGCAAACCTCCTGCCGCGGAACCTCATTGATTTATATCCCGGTTATAACTGTACGTATAACGCTTTAGAACGCCGTCGGAAATTGCTCTGCAGGGTTTCTTTTACGGCGAAACGAGCCAATGAATCTAGAAACATAGTGTGAGATTTTTCCGGGATCAATAGCCAAGCTCCTCTCGTCCGTGTCGACCCTATCTCTACTGTTGTTTCCGTTTCTTTTTCTTTCCCCTAACCGAGGATAACGTGAATAAAGTTGACGCGGTCCATACAATTTTTAGCTGCGGTCAGGAAAATCCAAGTCGAGGAAATCGCCTGGCAGGATTTTATCTCCTAAGTCCTGTTTTTCACGGTAGGTATAACACCGTTTTCACCCGGGCAAAAAAAAAAATCCTCTCATTTTTTGACCGCCTGGCCATTCGACCCTATCCGGCGTTCGATCACCATCTAAACTTTCATATTACACTCATAGGTATCAGACTCTTATCGGGTCGTTCAATCATATCCAGGACAGTGCAAACCCTGTCATCTCGCGTGATTAGTCATTCGCACAACAAATGGAAAGTTCCCATTGTTCACCGCGCGATAAAAGAGGGAAGCAACGCTATCACCGTCATCGCGATCTTCCGGCACATAATTGAGTCGCTCAAAGAAATGGAGAAAAACGTGATTATCCACAGTCCGACAACTTTTTGGTTCCCTGGGCTCCTCAATCGTGCTGCAACACTCAACGACGATGGTCGACATCCAACACACCGAGTAGAGAGTCGTCCTGACCATCAGGGTAATGCCCAGACACACCTATAACCTATATTGAGTCAGTGACTGACAAGAGCCTAAGACGCGGACTTCGTTGGGTGGCTGGAGATCGTCTTAGGCTTTCTCTGCCGCGGGGCAATCAGCAGCGGATAATTGGATCTGGTACATTGACCCGATGAAGAGGGAAGCGATAAACGGAGATACCCTCAAAGACGTACGACTTGATTTTCGGAGCCTCGATTACCTGCCAAACTAGACATGAACAACGGCTGTTTGATACTACGTTACCGCATTTTCCGTGACTGCGTCGATTTCCGAGCTTGAAGATGAAGGCGGATACAACGGAGTCCAAGGATACAACCGACCCTTGTTAATAGGAGACAATGGATCCTGTGATGGATGAGCATCGAGGTATGAACACGAAATCACGCTTCGTTCCGGAATGTTGTACTTTCCGAAAATGTCGACATAAGCACCCGGCGAGAATCTTCGTTGGACATAAGTCGGCAGAATTTTGTTGTTGTTTTATTTATCTATTTTTTTCATCATTTTAAAATCTATTCAGAAAGCACCCGTATACACAATGTACGACCAAGCAGGGAATTGTGCCGTGACCGAAGATCGTGCCGACCACATTACGAGCGAACAATAGATTTCGCGAAGAAACCGCCTCCCTGCAAACACCAAATCACGATTCAGTCTCCAAGGTTCTATTGTTGATTCAGCTACGGGAGGGACATTCTCTCTCCGATATCCAAGGCCACACGTATTTTCTTCAAGGTGTCTCGTCGCCATTTATATTTGAAATTCAATTTTCCTTACCCACATATTTCAAACGTGGCTGGAGGTATCCTGTGAGCATTCGCACAAGTCCATCTTCAAACTTTTCACAATCGACGCGAGATTTGATACATTTTTACAGGGCCGAGGTTGAAAAAACTCTCGGCATTCCGAATTCCTCCGACGGAATGAGAATGGAGAGTAATTCCACAAAATTTGGGAACCGAGTTCAGGCAGCTGGCTCATCCGTCAATTCAATTTCAACAATTTCAAGCTATAGTTTATTTAGATCTACCAGAAATCCAACGGTATACCGGTGAGGCGATCCTGAAGCTATTTGGAACCAGATCCTAGATTTAAACAAACTGCAGAGCGACTCTGACCGGAAGACAAAACGTGGGCTCGTAAGCTGGAAATCACCTGTCGCGTAATAATTCAAGATTAAGGAACCTGGGTGAACAATTACCAGCGATAAACGGCGCGTGAAAGGTCGACAAAGAGAACCGAGAGTTCGAAAAAGCTCCGAGTAAATACGCGAGGTAAATTATTTTCTTTTCCCTGTTTTCTTCTCTCGTGACCATGTACAAGATCATACGTATGTATACGTATGCAATTATACATACACATGTAACTAGAGAGCGTAATATAGTGAGCGAGGTATTCACGTCGGCCACACGGTTCTTGGCATTGCCCACCAGCAGTTTACAAATTTACGATCCCTGGCCAATTTTTCGCTCAATAAATTTCACATGGGTCCGAAAACCGGCAAACATACGTTACGCGTGTTTTACCCTTCCCTGGTCAGCAGTGTAGACCCACAAAGCAGATTGCCGCGTTGTCAGCTGCCATACCGTTCGCCCACGGTACACGTCCGGCAAATAACCGCGTTAAAGCTGAAACTTCGGATCCAGCTGACCAGAAGCCAGAGATTCATCATTCATCGTGCAAATTCATCATGCGAGAGTATAACGTGCGCGTCATATACTACGGCGAAATTTCGACATTGTTGAAAGATTTTCGAGAGATTGTGCCGTTACTGGATTGTTACTTCAAAGGGTCAACTACCCTGTCGAAATGAAAAATAAACCGATCTTCGGATGAAGAAATGATGGTCAATTGTATCCCAAGCTATTAACAGCGGGAATACGAAACTCGGAGTGCCGAGCGCAAGTCCGGCAGCAAGTTCAACCTATGTCATTAACTCTGCGAATTGAACTTTGGTCTAGTGTAAACGGTGAGACTTGATCGTACTGTAAGTCACGCATTTATCATTTGCAAGGTGAATGGTGAAGAAGGGTGAAGAAAAAAAAAACAAAATCACTCAAATGCGCAGTCGCGGACACGGGGTGAGAGCAATTTAGTGATCAAATTAGGTACTTCCAACAACGCTGAGTACACAACAAGTGGGTGTAAAAATGAGAAAAACTGAAAATCAGAATGACCAATATTCGGAACGTAAAAGTATCGAAAATTTAAAACAAGGAAAGATCAAAGTGATGAAATTTCACCACGTCAGAAACTCACGGAACTGAAAATCTTTTATCATCCCGAATGTCGCTGTTTCAGATTTTCCAATTTTCTCATTTTCGCACTTTCGGAATTTTCACTTGTCGGAGTAAAAAAAGTAAGTTTCGGACCATTCGAAACTTCAATGTTTAGTCAAAGTTTGATTTCTTTAAACTAATTTTCGCCACCAAAAAATTAGCAATTTCAACCCTGTCCCCATACAAACCACAAACCGCGCTTGCAAACAATTGTGCAACGTCTTAAAAATCGATAATAAAATAACAAGCAAGCAGCAACGATTCCTGTCTTCTCGAGCGAATTCTTTACGCTCGGCATTCGCCCCCGTTTCACATTCAATTTGGATGATGAAACAACGGTAAACGAGTCGCCTCGTTGTCACGATAATTACCTCCGTGCTTTGTTATACCGCGTACCTACGTCTGTTTTATTTATTTCAATTTTTTTGTTCTTTTCGACGCCGCCAAGGGAACGTGAAATAATTATAAACCCCTACCAAGATGGAGATACTCCGTCTTATTTCCGCGTCCTTTAAGTATAATTAGCAGTTCACCGGGGGTGAGCGAGGCAGTTTTCGCGTATCTGTCAATGGCAGATAACGGGGCGTGCAAAGTAAGCTCGAAGCCTGTGGTGCCTCTTTATATTTGCAAAGAGGTCGGTCGGCACTCGCGCAAGGTGAATACCGACCATTCGGCACCCTTGGCTGCGTCGGCGGATGAACTCCTTCAGGATGATCCAGGTAACGATATAAAGCCACGCCCGAGACCGGGACAAAATTAAATCTCCTTACGGTTATTTTATGCGCGAGTTTTCAACGCCTACCAACGCCTACACCTGGCTGCGTAACGCATATTTCCCGCGTACACGTGGATACCGCCTTTACGAGGGGAAACGTTATCTCGGCGGGGCACGAACGAAAGCTTGGACGGTTCGTGATCTCGCGACTTCGCGACTCCCCTTTCGCCTTAGAAAAGGTGAATCCTTACTAGGTACAACTTTGGCCTCCTCGCAACTTCACATCGCACAACCTTTTTCCGTGTTTCTCGATCCCTAACAACCTGAGAGCATTGAACTGTGCAGCCATACTTCGCGGAATAATTTCGCCTCTGGCTGTTACATACGTCGCACTTTAAAGAAGTCGCGACGACTTTAAATCAGTTTTTTCGACGTGTTTAAGGACGTGTGCCGATCCTTAGGACCTAAGCTACGCGTATGTCCATCGTTCTCCGATAGATTCTCAATTTATGAAATATCGTTTGGTATGCTCGGCACACGTTGTACCGTAATTGGAAAACGCGATTTTTTCTTGGCAATAACAGTCAACTTCTTCAGCAACTTCTGCAGCAAAGTTATTTTCCGATATGTGCTCGGATGTGTATTCGTGCATAAAACGCACGTTCCTTGCTATCGTAACGAAGTTGTGATCACACCTCTTATACACCCTGGCAAGGCAGATGACGATATAATGTTCATCCAGTGTACGGCTACGCGGCCAACGATTATTATTGCAAAAACAGTCAGTCTCCAAGCTCTGATAGGTGTACTTCGTTTTCAAAATACATCCGCTTTTTCGCATATTCTTCTTTACTGAGAGATTTCTTTTACTCGATGTTTACTCACTACGCACGGAGATCCCATTCGTTTCTCTAGAGGATATTTAAACTCAAACGGGGTTTCTCGACTAGCTTCTACGACATCGTTAAAGCTAATTGACGTATGGAAGCTTTTGAAGGAGCAGCTTCGCTGGTGGAGAAATTCTTTTCCTGCGTCCGCGTAATACGTTGATATTAAGCCGTCAGTTGCCGCACGAACAACATCACTGCAGTGGATTCCGGCAATAATGCACAAAGTGTACCTCTGTACAAACTTCTCGATGTTGTCAGGAAGTGAGGCTTATCACGCTTACGAAATTAGGGAAAGACACGTCAAAGAGTCACGAGTACGAGAAGGTTTCCAAATTACCATAAAAGAAAGACAACCAAGGCGGAGCGATAGCGGCATGAAGATATACGAAAGTTCCTCTGTGCCGCGGAATTTCGACGCTTGACTCCGTTAAGATCTGCTTACTCGAGTACTTCCTGGATCATCAAACGGAGGAGAAGCAGTAAGATTATGAAAAGATTTACCAACAAAAGTTGAGACACCGCTTGCATCTACGCCACAATCATGCGACACTCGAGTTGTTACCGAATTACAGATTCGATCGCAATCATCGCGCTCATATACGGACGGTAAAAACGCAATGTCGGTAGGATGAATCTCTCTAATTGTAAGTCTGTGTCTTAACTACGTGTCGATTTCGCGCTACGCGTGATGTGCAGGTCGAATTATACAAAGTTACGCCTTGTTTCTTGCCCGTTGAAATTGAATCCTGGGTGTGAAACGAATTCTTCAGCTATTGTCCGAGAGGTTGAGTTGAACCAGTCACTCACCCTCGACGCTCCATCCTCGAAACTCCCTTGGCAAATGTTTGCCGAATTAGTAGTCTGGAGTGGGTCGTTGCCAGTGCGGAGTCCTCGTTGTCACGTTAATCGTAACCTAAATCTCGCGAGTACTCGTATTTTGTAGTTAGTATGACCAAGTAATTACCTCAGGTACCTCCTGCATCCCTAGGGCCTGTTGCTCCTCTGGGAACAATTCTTGCTAGCTATTCTCGCCTCCATATTTCATGGAAACTCGTCTGCCGTTCCCTCGAAAATCAAAACCGCAGTATTTGCTCCTGGGATTTTGCCTATTTGTTCGTCCATCAGCCGTTGAAAATGGATTCTGGAGTTTCGATAATTCGTAGAAATGGTTGAATGTAAATTCTGGTATTCAATTGCAAATCGTCATATTTTCCAACAATTTAAACCATCGGTTCTAGAATTTGGAGGAGATATTACAGTTGCGACGAAGTGATAAAAAATTGATGCCATTTATAATGAGATTTCTTTTACCTGAATTGAAAGAAATATAATTAGTGAACAAGTATCAAGTCTGAAAAATCTACGATAGTTGTTAATTTCGGACAAGAGAAAAAGAAAGAAACAAAAAATGATTACAGTGTATTGCAGGTTATTTGGGAGAAATATTTTCATAAATTCTAGTATGTCCAAATGACGCACGTTTTAATTCTGAGACGAAAACTTCCAGTTCTGTTTCGGATTTTTATCCAAGTCCTTTCTTTACAGCCAAGGGCATGATATCCTGTTGTTTAATGAAACGTGGATACGAGATACGTAATATACGAGAGAAAAAATTTCAGCTGAAAAGGGAGGCGCGACAAGAAGAAAAAAGAAAGGTAAAATCCAGCTAGCACTCACGAGCACCCGTGGGAAGATTCAATTTGGTGTTGAAGGAAGCTCAGCGCAGTTGCAGGTTTCTTCAACTTTTTCCAAGTCTATGGCCCAGGGGCTCTGCCGGAAAACAGCTCGCGGAGTCGATTTATACGGAGGCAAAGCCCTTGCATTAGATTGTTACGCCGAGTTCCTGACGAGCGAAGCCCTTCGGCTGCTGTTGTTACATTTCAACTCCGTGCACGCTCTGCGTCGAAACCCCGGCTTCCTGTCCTCCCTCTCGGTTTTTTCAGAACAAAGCCAGAGAAGAAAAGAGCTCAAGTTTCGTTCCGTTCTTATCCGTCAGCTATTTAATTCAACTTGAAATGCGAAGAAGAGAAACTTTCCACTCTTCTACTGCGTAAATTAATTGGTGATATAAGGAGAAAAAGATTAAAAAATCAGACAAAAAAGTGAAGAAAGGGAGAAAAACGTGAAGGAGAAAAACGTGACGCAGAAAAAATACAGGTGACGAAAAGTGGAAAAATGGACAAGTATACGCTGAGAAAAAAGAGTTAGACTTCCTCTGTGCCACCGATGAAAATCGAGCCTATCGTCCCTTGGCTGGTTTTCAAAATGACGCTACTCCACTGTTCGAGACCGGATTGGCGCCTTGGACTTCAGGTTTCGACGTTCCGAGTGACTTGAGAAAGAGCAAGGAACCACGTATTGTTAATTTGCGATATTCAGAGTGACAAGACTCTACAGTTATCGCTAAGCTAGCCGAGCCAATACCATGAATGATATGTCGAAAACTGAAGACTCTTCTTGAGAATGAAGACAAGTCTTGAGAGGGCCCCTTCCTTCTCGATCCTCCAGAAAAGAGCGAACCGCTATAAATCAAAACTGACATCTCTCCGGCATCTTGTTACATGTGAGCAGGGTTGCCTGGCACTTGTTTCATAAAAATCTAAAATCAGTTAGAATCGAATTAGAATAAAGTATCTACAGATTATCCGCTGCAAACATATCGCGAATTATTATAATTTATAAATTCTTATTTCGCTAGGTAACGCGCATTTTGTCATCACGACACTTTCTCTGTGGACTGTAAAGAAAACTTCGCACACCCCCCCAGAGATTCCCGTTTCTGCAGGTAGTTTTAACGGTAAGCGAAGCATAGACAAAAGGAAGAGCAAACGACGAGGCGAGTATGCGCAACTTTGAAAATTGCCATTTTTATGGAACTGATCCGGAACGGAATTGACGGCTGACACTAAAGCCTCCGACTGGCGGTTTCTTTCATAATCCGCTCCTCGCACTGTAACCTCAGGGCTGTAAGTTTACGACCGGATACTTCGGAGAGTTGCGATCCTCGACCGGACGTGGTGGCGCTGAAAGTAGCCTTGAATTTCCGGTTGGCAGTTAACGGCGGTGCGAGGTGCCGGATTCAATAACGTTTGCCCCGCCAGTCGAATCACTCTGGGGTGTGAGGAGGGGGTAGAACTCGATACTAAACGAAAAGCCGCGTGAACTGCGGGGGCCGGATAGAACGAGAGAAAGAGAGAGAAAAGAAAAAAGGGATGGTGAGAGAAACAGAGAGAGAGAGAGAGAGAATGGAAACGCCAGCGTAAATCGGCCGATAATAATCAAATTGGCGTCTGAAGGGGTTCGACGCTCCTTGAATTCTCCCTACTTGAGGGAAATGCGGAGAATAGCTTCCGAGTTAATTTATAGTTTAGGATAAAATCGTCAGGCATGTCACGTAACATTTCCGTAATAATAATTAAGCATAATAATAATTACTAGCTATCACGCCATCGCTTGCGATAGCGATGCCACTAACCAGCAGCGTCGAAGAGAGGGAACATCATCTTGGCTCATTGATCGCCGAGAGTCGATGACGGTTGTACGGAAATAGATAATAGATAGACGAACTTCGTTCGTCAAGTGTCGAATTCTCGAACTCCTCGAAGAAGATTACTTCGTCTTGTGAGCAGACGTAACTTTGATAATATTACACTATTTCTGTAAAGAGATGTTTCCTCGAAAGGAGAAACCTATTCGGTTGTATACTTATACGAATTTCGTTACCTAATTGCCTGTGTCTATTTTTCCAAAAAGTTGAAGACACTTACATCGTGCTAAAAACGAGTTAAAACCTTGGTAACTTCGCTATTAAGATGTTACCTTTCGCAAATGTGTGTGTATAAGAAATTTTAGAGGTGAGTTCTAAGCTCTGACAATAAGATGTGACGCGTGGATAATTTCGCACTCCTTAAATGATATTAAGCAAAGCTGTTACCGCAGCTGAGTGAAAAGTCCTGCTTGGGTAAAGGGGATAATTTGTGAGGCGAACTCTCGAGACGTCGTCGGAGAATCCATGTATCCCTACGACCGTGGCTAACCTCGTGAAACCAAACCCAACTCGGTGTAACCCAGGCTGATTCAACGTCGTCTCAAGCTTTCAAGAGCTTTGCGTGCCTTGCCGGAATGTATTGTAAGATTCCTCCTTTAAAGATTTTATCTTTCTTTTTACTTTCCTTTTCTTTTTCTTTCTTTTTTAGCTTCAATCTTTCGATTGAAGTTTGATATACAAGCCTGTACATCGTTTCTTGATAAACCGAGTACCGATTAATGAGGACACTTCGATCCGAGACGAAATTATTCCCCAGCGTAAATATCATATTATGATGAAAATTAATAAGAAACTCGCGAAACCTCTTCAGCGAAAAGAAATCAGAAGGTAAAAATTCACGCAGCGAGGATCTTTGACATTATATTTGTATTTTGACGAAGAGACGGGAGTACAGTTATGACACTTGATCAGCGTGAATTTCGTAAAGTTGATTCATCGATGCAATTATAGGATAACTCATTATTGCACAACTTTATGATCATACAAAATTCAACAAGCCGTAAGAAAGCAAACCGTATTTAACTCGAGTTCTGGGAACTGAACTTTGTTATTCTAAAGTTGTAAAATAGCAATTTTTTACACAACGTTTCGTTACGCTAAAGTTTCTGACTTAAATTTCGCAATACTTGTTATTTTATTTTCAAGAGAAAATATGCACACATCTCGATGGTCTGTTCCCTTTAATCGTATACTACGGAAATAAAATCTGTTCCTGATTAAAACGTGAGGAGAATATTTTGTTTTTGTACAAAAGTAGGTATCCCACTCTTGGTGCAGGCTTCAAAGAAGTGAAAAGTAAAAACTTTTTTAATTTACAAACGGTTTCGTAGCATCACGCGCGCTAGGCATTCTGCAAATTGACCGAGAACAGCACTCTGATATTCCGTTTATACTTTCATTCCGTTTGTAACTCATGCTCTGTAAGAAAACTTGTAACAACGTGTTGATACGAGTGAAAATTTTTAATGTGCATTGTTAGAATCCTTATGTACAATGGAAATCTACCAGGGATCTACTGTTTCTGAGGAGAATATCTTTCGAGATAAACGTGATCCTCGACCAAAGTTATTGCCCGCTAGTAGGCTACCAGAAGTTTCTCTGTATGGTTGTTGTTTCTCTTATTTTTTTTTTTTTTTTTTTTTTTCATTGTTCACGAGTTCAAAACTTCTCCCCGGTCGGTCCAACAGCGTCTTTGACGAGCCAATACCGAAGTCAGAATAAACGCTCGTTGTGCAAGTTCCATGCTGCTTGACTTCGCGAAGTATTACAAGAATCCCATCAGCCTAAAGATGAAATACGAAAAACGGATCGAGAGAGGCAAACAATTTTCAAAGTATTTCCCACCGAATGAGTTCAATAATTTAGGCCATGAGTTCTAAAGGACTTTGCAGCTGGTCGCGGTTAGTCTCGCCTGAGATAACTCAAAGCTTGTCTTACCAGGTCAAATAATTTCGGCAGCAGCTTCCCGTTGTTCAACAAACGCTCCACTGGCATCGAATTTTTTTTCGGTTTGTCGTTATAGTGAAATATTTTTAGGAAATTTAATTTTTTTTCCAAATTATTCGCTCGCAGAACTTACCATCATTAATTTCTCGTATTCTTCCTCGATCACGGTACCATTGTAGTATCGCGTTGTTGACTTTGTCTCCGGATAATAAAAGCCACGTTTGCAAACGCACCGATAACTTCCCCTGCGAAAACCAAGTCCGGGTATGGCGACGCACTGAAACAAGAGCATAAATCGTGCAACATTGTTAATCGTTAGAACATATTTGTACCGAAAATCTGAATGGTTTATGGATAAGTGAACGATTACGTTGTTCGAATAAATATATAAAATAAAAAAAAAACAATTCTAAAACTATTTTCCATTTTTTCCAGTAACTTCAGTTTGTTATCCTCAAAATCTCTAATCTCCAATCTTACATTGATCATATATACATATTTTGTGGATAAAAAATACCCTTGAAACATTCTAAGTGAAAGAAGCTTGTGAATAAGAATACGTTGCAAAAAAATCATTAAACACGTCCAATTTGGCGATAGTCAGATGACTCGAAAAAAATTAGCAATCAAATCTCGTTCTTTCGCACAAGCAAATACTGTTGTGTCAAACGGCGCGTTATAATATCAGTGAAGTTCAAGCGAAGCCCCACTTCTGCCACGTGGGTTGGAGAGTACAAAATATAATCCAACGATAAGCCGGCCAGCCCGGACAACAAATTTTCCAGAATAATTAAAAAAAGAGCAACAATAACGGTGCCCAGTGCTTTCTGCCTTCAGATGGTAGATTGGGCGTGACGTTCGAGTTAATTGCAAAAGAGAAAAACACAACTCTCAGAGAGTTATGCGAGAGGTAAAAATATGTCAAGTTAAAAAACAGTGTAATAAATAATATCGTTGCAATCCAATTTCAAGCATTCAATCCTACTATAACATTTAATTGCATTTTCTGTCAAAAGGAACGGTACGTTTTGGAACAGATATCGAATATTTGACTCCTGTCTTTACCAACCATTTCATCAGGTGTTTCGGCAACCTTTGAAAATATTAATTAAACATTGACCTACGTTCAGAAATCGAAATTCCTCTCTCATTTGGAACGAAATTTTTCGTCAATCAATTTGACCGATTACTTTTATCCGTTTTTACTCATACGTCGATATCATAGAAAAATATACCACGAAGGAAAAAGAGTCTAGTAAATCCATGTTAGCCAATCGATCGATGCACCTTCTGCTAGTTATCGAGTCCGCAGCTCCACGTCTGTTACACCGAAAAAATCCAATGCCCTCCGAGTTTGGGAAAAAGTATATGAGAGAATGGTCCCGTAGCCAAGATTAGCCAGAGTCGCCGGGAGTTGGAGTGGATTAGGCGAGCCAAGCTTGATTAAAACAAATGTTATTTATCGCGGCATGTGCCCGGCATTCGAAACCAAATTGTGCTCCCTCCACTTGTTACACGATTTATTAATCCCAGCCTACCTACGTGGCTGCAGAAGACGAGGGCAAGGTGAGAATTTATCCCTTTTTATCTACCCGTGTAACTTAATTCCTCGTATTCAACGCTGCTCTATCATTGCTTCCGACAATTCCTGCAAATTGGTCATTGAAGGACGAGGATTTTCTACGCGATATAAGCGATAAAAAAAATGAATGACAACCATCCAGAAAACGAAGGAAAAGGGAAAGGAAACTATGGGACATAGCTTCGCCTCACCTCGGTTGTTCGTTTTTTGCACTTATCACTGGCGGCGAAAATGTTGAGCTGCGTCGATCCAGGGGGAAGAGGGCACTGATCAATATCAACTCTCCGCAAGTCGATGTCGATTCCACTTGTGCCCCTGTAACAAGAAACGAAAAAAAAACTTATTTGAATACGGCAGAAGCAACAGAAAAGGAAGTTTGATTATTTAAGAGTAGCAGAAATCCTGCGGCGTTTCGTGTAATATGGAAAGAAAAAACCGACGAAAGAATATACGTAAAACAGCATTCCTGGAATATGATTTGAAACAGCATTGAGTCGTTGCGCAAAAATGTCCCATTTCTTATTTTCATCCATCAGACCGAGGCTACCTCGAAAACATCTCTTGCGGTGTTACACTTTTTCTCAAAATCAGAATGCGAGACTCGCGAAATGTCAATTCTCCAAGGATCACGTCTAGTCGGTATGCGATACTGTTTTCATATTCTGTGGGTATGAAATTCAAGAACACGGTGCTCTGGACCGTGAGAGTAAATTTTTTTAGAAGACAAATATCACCGAATAAACGATTGACAAATATAATTCCAGGACAATTCACGTATTTTCGGAAAACGATATGCTTAAAAAAATAAATAGCGTTGAAGCAGTTTCTTTTTTTCGTTTTGAAATCCACTCAGCAGAGATTGGATATTATTTTTCCTTTAAAATACTCGCTCACCCGATGAGTATCGACAAATTATTAATCATCCAAAGTTTTCGTACATGGAAATGAAAAGTTCCAAATATCAAATGCAGTGTTCAAATAGCTTTCGCGGATGTGCTTCCCGAGAGACTCTTGACACACTTGAATGATCTTAAAGCTGAGCACCTACCACTTGCCTTGCTTTAAATTCACTCTAACGCGGTAGCAAGAATATTTGATCAATTCGTAGAATTCTCTAACGAGATTCTTCTCTTCCATGCTGCTTGCCAAATGACAATGAAGTGAGTCAAAGAAAAAAAAATAAGTAGAATACTTAATTACAATAAACTTAACCACTTGGAATGATTTCTTTGCGAAAAACTCATATCGGTATTACTATAGAAAATTTCTTCGCAAATGATCGAAATGACGTCGAGCAAATTTTCGCCAATAATATTTAATCTCGAATGTAAGTTTGTGAATCGTTTTTACTTCACGATTGCAATATTGCAATGTTTTGCGTGAATTCGAATTGAAGCTTATAAAATTGTCGAAGACTGGAAGCCGCTTTATTGCCCTGTTATTTCGCCTGTTTCTTTGTTAGTAATTCTTGTATTTTATTAATACACTCTTGGCTTTATATCCATATATGTTCGTGTTAATTGTCTTTACGCCATTTCTTAATCTTTTTTACGTACGCTCGTAACGCTCTCGCAATTGAACATTATAAATATACATTGTGTCATATGATCGGAAATTTTATTCATTAAATCGTTTCTTTTTCGGTTACTCCGTCCCTGACGAGTCTACTCTGATTAATCTAACCTTGTTTTATAATTTGGGCTTTTCTTTATGTTTCTCGCAAATTGCCTTGTATCTTTCCATTCGATTGAATAAATAAACCGTCACATTCTTCAGACACGAGTTTGCTGAAATTAATTTCCCGTTTTCGACGGAATCTTTTCAAAGTAAGTAATCACTCTTTTTTGTAATCTATTTAGTTTCCCAAACTCTCTATCTCCCTTCCATTACTTCTCCTTCTCTCTTACTCCGTAAATACACGGGCTCTAAATCGCTCGACAAACTTTCCGGAACGTAAAAGTCCGGCTGACTATTCTACAACGCTGCAAGTTCTAAAACAAGGAGTTTAAAGTTTGCATTGCGGAATGCTTGACTGGATAGCAAGTAAAAAAAAAAAGAAAAAAAAAACCGAATGGTTTTCTTTGCCCAGAGATGTCTCTTCCGGGGCGAATTTGTTCCTGTTATACAGTTGGTTCCGCCTCGCTATCCTAGAAAAGTTCAAAAACCCAAAATACCGTGATGCGAGTAATAACATTATCGCCAAGACGATTGACTTGATGTCCGATCGGTAATATTAATAGATCAACGAATCAACGGGTACAGCTTGCTTATATTGTAGACATTATACGGAACCCACGGGAGACTGAAATTCCAGGAAGAAAAATGGTTCTCTCGTCTAAATGGACAAAGTGACGGTTGCGCGTCAAGTATCAGGGGATAAAATGCGAAAATTGGCAATCCGATGTTATCGATCAAAACTTAACTGATCCGTTGGCTGTAAGTTGATACGTTTCGAACCGTTGAAGGAACGGCGAGAGGAAGAAAACGGAAAATGACTGATTGACACTAATTGGAAAGTGAACGAGACAGTGACAGGTTCGAGGAACAAACCAAAGGCGTGTGCTTACTGCTCGAAAGTTGAACGAGAAGAGCTCGTCGAGTACGGGACTATGTGGCTGGGATACATGTACATATACATATACATTATACATGTATATATAATATAAGATAAAGGTATGCAGACCACGTCACCCATTCGTCTAATAAATTGGACTTTGGAGGGATAATCTTCTTAACGAGTAAGAATATGGAAAAATCTCCGCAGAGGTACATCAGGGGTTATTCATATAACAAACTACGTACCTAGGTATTTTATTTTAGTTCCAGTTTCCGCACCCGATTAAATTACCGACCCTGTATGTATTTGCTCGACTTATCCGCCCCGTATTCTCGGGCATTAACAACTCTTGAGAGAATTTTTATTGTCCTCACCTTGACTAGAAGTTTCGCAGGACGCACAAGGGAAAACTTGCCCCAGAAAGTAGCGTCGAGCTAAGGACGAATTGGAGCTTCAGCTGTAGGCAGCAGGAGCGGTGCCGGCAGCAGCTTAATGGCCTCCTGTTATTAACGAGGCCTCGTAATGAGATGAAGATAAGAATAGCGAAACGGGGGAGGGAAGCGACGGGTTGGGACAATGTTTAACCATGTTTTCGGCGAAACTGCGTAGGTACCCAGTGCTTCTCGAATTTCGTTACACCCTCGGGCAAACTATTAGATTTCAATGATATAACACGAGACGTGATTCGACGTCAGACTTTATATAACAGCGCAGACGTCGACCGAATCCGAACCTGACAATTTCATCGACACCCTTAAATGAGGCTAACGAAGTTGAATTCCTCTGACAAGAAATTCAACATCACTTTCAGTTAATTCCTAAAATTGAGACAGACGAATCTAACTCTACACTTGACGATAGATTAAACGTCGTGTAATTGAATTTCAAAGTACTGTAAGCGCGAAATTCACTACCGAGATAGACTACGAAACACCCTGCCACTTGTAACATTTGGAAAAGCAGGCGAGTAGTTTACTCTTGAATTTTGAAATCTAATCAGCGTGCGGCCTGCCGATGCATGAAGTATGAACAATGCGTTGAATCTCTGTACAAACGTATAATGGCATTCGATAAGACATCAAGTGGTTGACGAGATTGACGAGATTGACGAGCTAGACGTCGATGCCCTCCAAGGGGTGCCGATAGCAATTTTTTGAAGGTACAGACTGACTTACGTATTAACGTATCACCTTTTTTCATTTTTCTTGGAAGTGAAAGTAGAAACGATACGAAAAAGAAAATCTCAAACCTCCATTTTAATGTATGATAATGCATAGACATATAATGTATGATTTTATATCAATTATTGAATCACTTTTGTAGTTTAACGTCGTTGTGAAGACGATGCGATTTTCACCCTGACGTAATATTTCGTTCTAGTTACAAATGAAAATTCATTTTTTCACTTCGACGTATCGCTCCAATGAAACAACTATGTAATTATTCGTCAAATTCGTACGATCGGTAATGAAAAATACTACTCGATACCAACCATATTAGGCGATAGCTGAAAATTGCGATAATAAGAGATTCCTAAATTTTTCCAACCATAAAAAATGCATGGAAATCTTTTATTCCAAAGAATTTCATCGATAAAACCAATTTTGTAAAGTGAAGAAGAAGAATTTTGTCTCTCAAGTGCCTGATCACTGCGGTTATTCTACGGGAAATTTTTTCTTACTACATCACTCGCTTTTTTTCGCCGAAAAGTAAATTATCCAACAATATTTCCACCGCGATTCTAACAACCAGCAGGATCATGTTCGCGGCGATAGGTTAAAGAAACGATAAGCGCCTCTCGCGTAGATATTCATCGTTTTTCACACAGCATAATGATATACGGTGTCCGTTTAACAATGCCGCAAGAACAAGCCTCGATTTAAAATAGAGCGGCATCAACCAACGGCGGGGGGGGGGGGGGGGGGGGGTTCCTTACAGACCTCGTATACATACCTATGCGTAACAGACGTTTTCACGTTTATAGCGCCCAAGTCGTAAATTCCTAAGCGACGGAGCTCGCCTGTCAAAATAGTTATTACAATCTTAAGTTACGCTTGAGTGAATTCCTCGGAAGAAAATCTTTCACAAAAGCATACGCCGCACCGTCTTCCTTGCGGTTCCTAATTTACTTCCCCAGAATTCGTTCTTTCTTCTCTTCTCGTCGTTGAATATCAGGTATTCCCACGTAATAAGAAAGGAAGAGAAAACCGTCGGAGTTGTTCTAACTTCTAAAAATTGTGACACGACATTCTTGTTTTACCGAATGCAGGCAGGTTTCGCGAAGCCACGCGGCTGTTCGTCGTCTCTATCTTCGAACCCATAGCAATTTTCTCATCGCGAGGTAATTTCCATCGGGCCGTGGCTCTAATATAATATCAACGACACTGCAACACCTGGATATCCTCGACCTCGCTTGCAATACTTCTTGAAAACTCTTTAACAAGTTATACATCGCAGCTGGTTGCAGACGTAGTTTGAACCCCAGTGGCCTTCGACGTACTTAGTTTGTGGTAAAACTTTCCCAACCGATATACAGGTATACATATACGGTGGTAGGTTAGACGGATGCGAGGAAATGCAGTGCCTGCGGAAATCCAAGCCTCTACCTGCGTATTCTCGGTGCACCCCTTAAGTTCTCCTTAAAACTTGTCAAAGTTCATTCGATGCTGGGACCCTCGTGCTCCTTTTATCATTCACGGGTCGTTTGAACGCGGGCTAACCCAAAAGTTCTGGCACTTCTAGTTTTTTTTTATGCAAAAGTATTCCCTGAAGTTTAAATATTGAGAAATATACAATTAATATATCTGTATATTTTTTTTTGAAATCGGATAGCAAGCTGTTCTAATTTTGAAAATTGTTAAAAATTGAATTGGTCTTTTCAAGAAAATTCGTTTCTCGAAAGTCAATAAGTCTTTAGATGGAAAATTAATGTAGGGTAACGAAAAACGTGAGAAAACTGACCTCGATCGATAGAAAATTGAAAAAAACTTACCCTTTTATTGGAAGCGCTTGCAGTGACCAGATGTATTGTTCGAAAAATTATTCCGTCACAAGTAAAAAAATTATTTGAACAAGGTACAATAAAACCGAAATGCCTCCGCGTCAAGGTGATTCAACACAAGTTCGAGTTCAACTTGAAGTGAATCAACCTCTGTCGATTAAAGGTGTGATTTGAAATTACAAAGAGACGCGTAACTGAACAGAGAATAGCACTCCGAGATAAAAGCTTTCCTTTCTATTAATTATGTATCCTTCCTTCTCCCCGGTTCGTCCGCTTGTGTACACCTTCAAACCCTCTCACTCGGATTAGAAAATCTTGAGAGAAAACTGGTTCGTAGAAAAGACATTGATCTCGCCCGCACATTGAGGGAGAATCTTTTATTCAATGAAGAAAGAAGAGGGAAGAAAGTGAACGGAAAAACTGAAAGGACGGAAGCAAGTCGATTGCAGTGGAGATGGAAAAAAATCAATCTCACCCGAAGTAACGGGATTTCACTAATGATTTCAGTATCATGTGTATACACGGAAGAGGCTTACGGTTAGATCCGCGAGTCGGTAATAAACTGACGAACAGACACGACTTGTTTTGTTAAATCCGAATATAATTGCCAATCCGAGGGTCGGTATGTTATAGGTATAAATTAACCACCTGCGGTGTGATTACGCTCGTCGGGATTGAATTCGGAATGTAATAATACAGCAACACTTGGCTGTTAATAATTTTATTCGTTTATTTTTAACGATGGCAATCGGTGATCGCACAAAATCTATATTACATAGATTGACGCCAACCTGAATAATAGGGCGTATCGAAAAACCACATTTTTCGAATTTCGACAAAGTCTAGTGTGGAAAATTTCGATCTTGATAGAAAAAATAAAGTGATTTCAAGGAGAACATTTTTGGATAATATTTTCAAATTGAGCAAACGGTTTTTAATTTGGGAATTACCTTAATACAGCCTTAAACGCCATTTTTGGCCATTTGGCGGCAATTTGGAAGGGGGGGGGGGGCAGGTACCGGAAGAGGGGAAACGGGGTAGACCAGTTAAATTCCGATTTCACTCCCCTACAGCTATATTTTGAAAAAAAAATGTACCGGTATTGACTCGTCTTGTTTTTCTTACTTTATTCAAGAAAATTTGACTGTATTAAGGAAATTCCCAAATTTAAATACGTTTTCTCGAGTTGAAAATATGAACGAAAATGTTCTCCTTGAAATCGCTGTATTTTTTCGTCAAGACCGAAATTTTCCACACTAGTCGGTGTCGAAATTCGAAAAACATGGTTCTTCGACACACTCTATCGAATACCCCACCGATGGCTGTATCGTTGGCGGAGCCGCGCGACGATGCACGCTAGTTTCATTATAAATCCCTGAAACGTGGAAATCCCGGGGATCCATAAAACCCGAACGCCTGCTAAAGCCTTGCGACACGAGCCTTGGCACGACCGACTTTATCCCGGATTCATTTTCCTATTGTGAATGGTAAAACAGGCTGTCAAACGTACCCCGGGATTTCCACGGCTTCGCGCTGGTTTCGCCAATACACGTGATCAACAAATATACATATGTACGTATGCATACATACACATACAATATATACGTACAGCTGTACAGAATACGTATGCGGAAATTTTTGTACAAGCAGAGAAAAATATGTGATACGTATAAAAATTCATAACCCATATGCATATAACATGATTCGCACTCGGATATAGAAGCTTCGCCAAAATTACACTATGTAAATTCCGGCTCTGGATGTCTTACACATAACTTGAGCACAGACGACTGGGGGCAACGAATTGAATAATAAACGTTATTTTACTGTGGAAACGACGAAGGTACGTTAAAAAGATACGAGCGAAACTTGACCAAAGTAAATCATGGTCGGAATGACATCTTATGCTACGCGCCTGCTTGTTATCCTTCCAAAAAGTACAACAAAATTAACACAACGAAAATTAACGATAACCTTCTAACTTTCGCGAAGGCGTTAGCTCGTCAAATCAAAATTGCGTATTTGAAACATACGTGAATTTAGTACGTATAACCGATTCTGTCACTGCGAAAAATAAATTGTGCCAAATGGAGAAACGAACGACTTAGAAAAGATGAAAAAAAAAAAAAAATAAAAAAAAACAACAGAAGATTTCACAGACGGGCGAATATCGATCGAATCTATAACTTACGAACGAATTTCAATACGTGAATATAGAAGGGTTGAGACCAAGATGAAGAGTATAGGTACGAGCTTGATTAGACAATCTAATATTACGTGAATAAAGTGCGGTGTAAGTCGCAACGCGTCTTAACCCTTTCAGTCACAGTGAGATGCTCAGCCTTAGTCTTATCACAGTTTACTTATCATCGATATTACAGAATCATCGAATTTCAATTGTTTTTTCGATTTTACATCAGCCATATTGAAGCCACCATCTTGTATTTAGAAATTATCAAATTCTGTAATCAGCGACCGCAAAAACCCTCGAGTAACAAAATTCAGGCCAAAATATCGAGTTGAAAAATGTAAGACCGAAAGGGTTAAGAATACCAACTAACCGTGCCTCGCATTGTTAGCCAAAACTACGCGTTGGCCATCTATGCCAGTACTATACGCACCGACGCTTGGAAGTCTGCTTAAAAACCCGTATGAATTAACCTTGGTCGTTGAATTAAGCAGGCCGGTTGCGGCACTTGACTTACCTGCATCACCATTCTGATTTCACTGGGTGTTAGACGATTAGGGGAACTGTTCTCACCAATTAGCGATAATCCCCAGGCTAAACCGTCCATTTTGAGGACTTCCTATTTTCCTCCGCGTACCTAATTATTGCCGGCTTCCAGCCCCGAGTTGCTGATTCGATGATTATCACCTCCCGCGGGTTATATATACCGACGACGAGATAAGTCGCCGATTGCACGGGACGATCAACGAAAATGATAGATACGAGCGCGGAGGAAGTTTCAGCGATACTGGCGACAGAGTTGCGTTGTATATAAACAGTTATTATTATCGGTATACCAAAATAAATCACGCTCACCCCGAAAATATTCCCTGTCATCGAGACGTAACCTTGACTTCGATTAGGGAATAAAACAATATCATTCCAATCGCGATTCTTGCACGTTTGTCAGACACTTTGCGCTATCGTTACCCGCCTGTTTGCAAGCTCTACTGAATATGGGTACCCGGCAAATGTTTGACATCGGAGTATTGTTTGCCGATACTTTTCGACGAACAAGTGTGCGCGATGCGCAAACAAATATGTCTCTATATTGCACTCAGCTATGCCGGTTCGTGCGGATTATACACGGAGGCACGTACATAGATGGTTACGAACCGGCGCTCCGATACATTTCCAACATAGTCCATATATACGCGGTATTAACGTGTTTGATAGCTGCAGAGGTATCCTCGGGGCAACGTGTTTCACACCGCAGCACTGCGTTTCCCACAGTTTCAAACCAATCCGAGACTCAAAGGCATTTGACGCAGCAAATCGGTTAACTCGAATCAATCCGTTTTGTAATAAATTTCAACATATTTTTGCCACTTTGGCAACGTTTGTTTTTTTTTTACCGTACAACTCGATCTGCTTTTGAACCATACATTTCTTTGGATTCGACAATGAAACACAGAGATATCGATCTGTTTCTGTGAAATTAGGTGCAAACAGCTGGTCATTATTCAAATATCTATCCCAAAGTAAAACCAACCACCTTACTTTTTTTCACAAAATTCTCAACGAGCCGTCAAAACGTAACGTACCTAACGTGTTTCAGTGAGATTGCAAACTCCCTATGAGATCCCATTAGCTTTTGGTATCGGTAAATCTTCAACGGAGACTTCACGCTTCTCTGACAGACTGTTTGCCTTACAAATCGGCTAGCAGATATTTCCTCGAAATCTGTACCGACCGTTTGACGTCAACAGCAAGACCTGCCACCAAGGGACTAATCGAATTTGAATGTAGGTTAATTTGAACGTCGCCGATCTCATCTACAGAGTGAATTTAAGCAGGGGTCTCGTTGCGCATTTGCGTGTTGATTTTTGGAGTGTACACGCCTGTAGCTCTAAACCCTAAATAGCACTGGACCGGAAATCCGTGTACCTTAGGTAGACGAGTTGTACCGGAAGGTAGTATACATACACCGTGAATTTCTCCTGAAACAGACCCTGTACACGTGTGCACGGAGGATCTTTTTCAAAAGACGTTCACGGTTGTAAAGAGTATATAGTTGTAAAGAGCTCGATTAAAAATACCAACATTTGACGCCATCCAATTCGTCTTCGATTACGCTATCAGCTCTGTTCATATCCAAAGTATGTGTACATGTTCCGTATCTAAAACCAGACGTTTCTTGTAAAATCTGAAAGATGGCACACTCCACAAGTAGACCCATTACAGCATCATTTTTTCTCCTCTAAATCCCTAAAAGATGCATATAATAAACATTTTCTCACGTCTCTCTTCGTTTCTGAGATATTCGCCTGAGGGGTATTAAAACCGACCACCCTGTATATGATCACGATGAATGAAACTCGAGATATGATCTGAAACTTCCGACGACAAACACGAAGGAACATCAAAGGCGAAAAGGATTTTCTCACTTCGTTATAAATTCAACGTCTGCGGTACGAGGGACATATTTCATAGCTACGATGCCAACTTTCATACACGTATGTCATGTATAAGGTAGAAGGTACATCAAGAAGTGCGCGTTATGAATTTGGGTTCAGAGAAATGAGGGGAAAAGGGATTTTCATTTTTCTCTCTTTTTTCCTCGACCTATGATACATGATACGAAATCCTCTCAAACAAATTCTTAACAAGGTCTCAGTGCGATATGTTTGGTGTATATATATATATGTATACAAAATATATATATATATGTGTGTGTATAAATATGTATGCAATGTATACCCTCAAGCCCGTACATCGAAGTTAGATATGATTTTCCATCTGCGTTCTTCGTGGCCATGGCAACCCAGTTCAATAAATCTACAAGGCCCCGACGACTTACCTTCAATTTTATTTTCTATTTTTTTCATAGCTCTCATTAGTAAGGATATTTCGAAGTGACGCGAAGTTGAGGTATCGAGTCACCAGCGATGCGCACACGAATCCGAAATGTTGTTCACCCTCTTGATACTCTCCCGTCATCAATATATAAAAACATGAACAATTGTCCGGTAGATTTTCTTATTTCCCCTTCCAATGACATAACCTTCGCAGCCCAACAGACTTATCTCAAACCGAGCCTCTGAGCCCCTCTCGAGATTCTGCCGGAATGAATTTCGGCCGTTCATACATGGAATAAAGCGACGTCGTAGATCCTCCTCGGAGAAATAACTTCAACTATACGCTGTGCAGCGGTAGACATGTTATTCAAGAATGAAGCGGAAAGCTCGAAATAAAAATTTCCCAAGATTTTATCTCTCGTAACGGATTATTAAAATCAGTCTCCGATGATTCGCCCCAAAAGTTACCTCTGCAGGCTTCCCTCGAGATATATTTAATTCGCAGAATTATTTTCCAAGAACGATGGCTTCTCTCGGCGAAAACGAAGTTATATACAATAGCAAACACCGCCCCTCACTTTATCCCTGATAAACCAGCCTCCCGACTGCTTTGCAGCGTCGAATACCATTTTAAATGTCGCTGAGAAAGTCCATCGTTCGACAGGAATGCGAGGCGTCAAATTAGACGTGGGTAACGGTGGGTGAAAAAGTGGCATTTAATAAACGTTCGAACAGTGAAATTGCGCTTTGTCTAGACTCATCAAGTCGCTTTCGATCATCGTCATCGTCTTATAATGTCCCAAGTCTCCCCTCGCCGTTATTTACGTCAACGTTGTTCTGATCAACCGTGACGCGATTTTGAATCTTCGTCTTATTATGATTTCAATATAATGGTACGCCAGAATTAAATTCTCTCTCTCTCTCTCTCTCTCCTTAATTTGAGAAAACCTTCAACTGCAAAAAAAAGAAAAAACCCATTTGTTCCCTGGCGACTTACGCTAAACGCATTCTTTCCATCATTAGCTCGGATGGCAGGCTATAACATCTCCGATTAAGCACAAAGACACGGTATAAAAACCATCGATAAGCCTCAGACCAAAAAACAACGTTCGAAATGGCCATAACGTTCCCCATAATGCTGCTGCATGTAGTCGCTAATAAACGTTTCTTCGCGTTCCTGTATTACCTCCGAGAATTTAGCAGAGATTTTTCGAGGTCTGAATCCATATCCTCCTCAACCCCAAATGAGTAAATATCGTTATCGACATAGTTTCGCATTAAATTTACGTGTACGATTTAAAACGAATATTAATTCAAAAGATTTTCCGTCCCTTCATTCGCAATTAATTTCAATTAATCTTTATATGACGATCAACGATTGTACGACGCATTGTAACACTGTGTGTAATTATTTCGCCGACAATAAAAAAAAAAAAGCCTGAATACCTACTGATTTACTCTCGTTGTTTAACTTGCAGAGAATGTAATTGTTTCATTTACGTAATGAAACGTTTCGCACGGATTAAAAGTGCTTCCCGGATCTCCGTAAATCATTATAATACGGTGTGGCATAAATTCGTACAACGTGCTCCGCAAGCCACCTGAGCAATGCGGTACCGTGAAAGACTTAAAATCTGAAGCATCTGTTTTCGCAAGCCGCCGCGTTAATTATGCTGGTAAAAATCATGCGTAAACAACATTGCCGTAAGACAACCTGTGTACGTGTATATTGGTTTTCAGTCGACGCGTTACGGCGTTTACGACGTTATTATAGCGCCGTTAAACTTCACCAAGCTGCCTTGCATCATGCCTCGAGCAACTCAGGCGTTGATGGTTACTTTTTAGTGCAAAACGTCTAGATAAGTACTAAACGTAAGAGAACAAAAACTTTTCTCTAGCCGCGGCAAGAGAACAAAGCTAGTTTTTTCAGCTTTGTACATCGATACCTGAATCAACGTGCAAACTATTCGTTGCTCCAAAATGTCGGCTCATGTCTCACGGAGGTTCTTCTCCGCGTGTTTGCAGAAAGCTGGAACTGACAATGCCCCTCTTTATTTTACTCTTGGACCCACTTTCGGTACTCGCGCGGTATATAATACACGTATATATGTATATACATTATACATCTACCGAAATATCAACCGAGGCTCGACTTAAAAAGTTTCTCCTGTAAAATTCACCGACGCGGTAAAGTTTCGGACACTTTTCTAATCGATGACCTTTTTTCCTCGAATCCCAGCTAAGAATTCTCGGTAAATTATCTTCAGACTTAGAAGCCAGGAATGCGTCGGTCAGCCTAAGAAAGGACGCTGGAAATGCGTGGCTCAATTTTCCTCAATCTCATCAATCGCAGTAACCGTAGACAACGATTTTTTATTAACGAAATAATAACAAGATCACGCATCGAAAACAATCATTTTTTAATGTAAACGTCAAGTACACCTTGCCAAAATTACAAGAATTATTTTAATCATTTCCGTCTCGCGGACTGCAAGCGTTTCCAGGCAAATAAAATTTGGGAAGCGTTAATTGGCGTCAGGTTGAAACAAGCCCAGACGCCCGTTTTCCTCCCTCGAAATTCAGCCGTCCTTTTCACAACAGAAGTGAATTCACGACAAAGTAAAAAAGGAATAATGTAAATGACTTCTCTAGATGGTACCAAAGCATCGAGCATGAAATACTTATACGATTCCTTTTCAAGCGTCACTGCTTGTTTGATGTACCCTTAGACACATTTTCAGAAGTATCTTTCTGCCCGAGTGTTACGCTGACAAAGTTTCTCTGAAGTTCGAGGTTAAAGGCCGGAGGTTCATTTCCGCACAGTCGTCAAAGTCTGTCGAGTGTATACAATATACATTAGCGTGTCTCTTATTTAGGGTGTTGACGGTTTTTTTCCGTCTCATCCCCCCAAATCAAATTCAAATAATTCAAAAACAATTGCCTAATTTTGTCAGATTCTTACCTCACTCTAACACGCGCCATCAAGAGGATGGATTTCCCCGTTTAAAATACACGTGTTTCGGACACATTTTCAGTGCATATTTTATTGTAAGAGTAATGACGTTGAAAAAAAATCCGTAACTGCGAGTCTTCAGTGAGCATTACTGATATTATCTGAGAAAAAATTCACATCATCGTACCGGACAATCTAGACGAATTCCACACCCTCTGAATAAAAAAGAATTAAATTTCGATTTCAGAGTTGTTGTAATTATCTGAAAAAATTAGGTGATTGGTTTTGATATTATTTGAAGTTGATTTGGAGCGTGAGATAGAAAAAAATCGTCAACACCCTGAATAAAGGACACCCTAATATACATGTATATGTAATATAAAACGTCTAGCGTGAGGAAGAGCTTTCGAGCAGTGCGTTAATTCGATGGCCAGACTGGTAGCTTCGATAATTACCGACTATGTTTATCCTTGCGTCGTAGACGAATGAAATTCCGAGCTGATATAGTCCCCGAATCCCCAAGACATATCTACAGCCTGTAAAGTGGACAAATTCACGCCCGGCTTGACGCCAAAGAGAAGTGGATCCAATCGAGCTGCCGTGAATTGCTGTTTTCTGAAGCATGAACTGAAGCCTGCAAGCTCGATTTGCGTGTTTCAAGAATCGACTGCATTGTCGGGTATCCGATGAAAGCTCTTAAAGTTTAATCCTGAAGCTCACTAGACGATGAACTGATCGCGAAACCTTTTGGGCGAGCTTTTTTTTATTTTGCCTTAATTATTCCAACCGAGACGACTTGTGATATATTTTGAAATGGTACGTTTACTGAAAAGCAAAGTCTCCCGGACCATTCTGTGCTCAACGCGCGATTTATTTAAACTAATTCACAGATCCTAATTCAAAGTACGATCAGGTGAAACTCAGAGGCTGTCAGATTTAGAGACAATCAGAATAAAATCGAATGTATCGGGATGAAAAAAAAAATCAGATCAACCGCTGCTTCGACTGAAGTATTTTGGTCTTCGGTCGTTTAGAATATATACATTAGATACATGTATAGATCTCATATGTACATCGTATAAACGTCAAATCATTATCTCACCTGCGATCGATCTGGAAACTTTTTAATAAATAAACGATCAAACGCTTTGCGAAAGAGAAATGTCGGGAGCACGCTGAGTTCAGCTTTATACGAGAAGGCTTAGACACAAGCGCTTAGGTGTTTTATTCTCTTACGATCGAGTAATCCATAAATTGCAAAGAATGTACGAGGGTTGAAACTGATAAAGAAATTCACACCCCTTGGGACGAAATATCCCATCGGAATAATTAATTAATAACACCGGCCAGTAGCCGGAGGCTGTCTACACCTATTTAGTCAGCTGTCTTTCGTGAAAACTTTATCGTTCAAATAATATCATGCATCCAGTGGAAAGCCCGAAGATCGATGGATCCTTTTCTTTCCTATCTCGAACTCCGCCCCCGCAACTGTCGCCTCTCGCGTGACGTATTGGCTCGACGACAGGCATCGGAACGCGACGAACACTCATATCGCAGCAAGGATCGGTTTGCGCGAGGTGATCAAAATACGAAATGATGAACGGCTGGGGCAAAACGAGGAAAAAGCAAAACCTGCCAGAGTTCGGAGGTTAAACGAGGGTGGTGTTATACGGAAGTTACGGGGTATTAATTGCGACACGTAGCGCATGCATGCATGTACGTACGTACGTACGGGCAATAATTCACCCCAGCGCAAAGCGTTTAAAGTTGTCGTGGCGAACGATGCTTGCTTCGAATTAATTATACTTTACCGTTTTCTACTTGCACCGCAGAGCCGAGAAGGCGACCCGCAGCTTGCGCAAGCTCGTGTAACAAGTTAATAAAACAATTATGAAAAGAGTAATTACAGCTGGGCGTAGTGCGGAGATGGTGCTGGTACAATAAGTTACGAATGACACAAGCAATCCTACGCCTCGTTTAAAGACGTGCTTAAGTTCCCTCGTTATAGGCTTTGCCAAGTTTGAAAGAAAGTCGATTTCAGGTTCAACGCTTATCACCACCCTTGGTACTAATTCCGAAAGTAGTCGTTTACTCAAGTCCCCGATTAACTTTAAGCTAAGTTTCGTGTTAAGAAATCGAAGGTTCTTCATCTCTTTTCTTCTCACTCCCTGTGCTATATACTTATATACAACGGAAGGAAGAACACTTGATCAAACTGTTGAATAAAACAAGATACATTTTATACAATGGATACGAAACCTTGAACGGTGGAAAAAAAAATATCAAAAGTATAATACTGTGTTCCAGGTATCCCAGGAAAATTACAAACAGACATTTCAACTCCGCGAGCGACGAATGACTTCTCTTTCTAAGTATTGAAAACCGGGATACAATATATATCGCGTGAACAGTGTGCATTATACATGGGTACATGATTTAATGAAACGATTTTATATAAAAAAGGAACAAGAAAATTATACATTATACGAAAAAAGGAACGTTTCATTGAATATTCATATTCTCACAAAGAATACATGTATATGCGTATTACATATGTTCACGAAATTGAGAAACAAAAAATGTAATTTGCCGGCAGTGCCTTACTCGAAAACAAGTTAAAAATCCTCTTCGTACCAGTTTCGAATAAAATTCTATGAGTGGCGTAAAATCCTGCGGTGATTTTAAATTGTAACATTTCTCGTATAAATCTAAGCTCAAAGATAGACCATAGGTATAATCACCGCGAACCGTCAAGAAAACATCTCAAAGTAAAGACGCCGGTGGTGAGATGCGATCTTTTCAAATTTCACACCCATTAAGCAACAATTACTAAGGTCAGTAATAAAACTCGTTAATGGCACCCTCCGCAGGCCGGATGGCTGCTGCCTGTAAATTTAACGAGGATAGATAAAGCGAAGGAACATCAGAGTTATGAATTATCGCATATTTCGAGTAATTATAGTCGGGGGGGAGGGGGGGATTTATTGTAGTAATTCTCACCGGCGTGATGTGACTAGAAGCAGACTGCCTGCCGATACGCCTAGCGCCTGCAAGATTTTACGATTGTCGCACAGTGAGTAATTTTCCCGGTCAACGGATTCTCTCGAAAACTATACGATCGTATATACGACTGCAGGGCTGCCTCGTATTTGTCGTAGCAAACAATGCAGAGCGCTGTCTAGCCGGCCGTAATACCAACACGTGCGCAACGGCTCATAACGAGGACCAAAACCCCTCGTGATAGTTTAACGTCCGTGGGGACCGAACGCGATTGGTCAAGTTTCATCTCAAATATTCGCCCCCCTCCCGGGATAAACGGGACGACAGAAGGTCCCCCGAATCCAGGATCCGCACACGCGCCGCTTGATTACTTCGGCCATACTCGAACGCTGGTCAAAGTATCCTTCGTTCTTCCCCCCTTTTCCATACCTACAAGCTTCGGCTTTCCCGAAATAATTGTTCGAACGTACAGAGCCGAAGTACCGATCGACCGGCCTCGTAATCGCGACCCGAAAGCTGCGTCATATAATTATCCTTGGAGAGTTGAAACAGTGAGACCAATTTAACGACGTAGTCGCGGTTCGCGGTGAATATAAAAAAGCTCTCTGCGTTCGTTTTCGCCCGAAGCGATTAATCAATTTCAACGATGTTAACACAGACGAGGCGGCCGAGTATGACAAGTCAATCCGGAGAGTGAACTTGGTTGATTGTAGGCTCGAAGAAAGGCCACCGTGGAAAGTCACGACCCTTCGGCTTCGACGGTTGGCGGTGAGGCGAATTCCGTCGCCTTGTTTGCCACGGTATCACGGATGTTTGCCGAAACGATATCGCAAATTAAATTATTCAAAAGTCAGGTTTGTCACGTAACGTAGTACAGAATTAATTCGTTGGGTCCGACTGCAGGCGAGACAGTGACGATTGTGGTCGGGCAAGGGTTTTCGGACTTTTGTTTGACTTCGTGGCTTCTTCTATGCAAACAGCACCGCGGTCGTCTCCGGCGCAGGGGTCTCGAGTCGAGTAGCCCCGTCCGAATTTCTACCCCCTGACAAGAGATCCCGTATAAATTACTCCTGCTAAACACGATTTTCGCAAATCAATATTTGCCGCCCGCGTCGTCTCGGCCGAGTATATAGTCAATTTAATTGAATCATCGTTTCTGCATGTCTTACCATCGGAGTATCCATCACTAACCCCCCTAATGCCCGCCAACTCCATCACTCTCTATCTCTTTCTCTCTCTCTCTCTCTCTCTTTCTCTCCTTTCCCCTCTCTGTACAATATAATAAATCGTCCGAACGATTTCCGGATGAGAAAATCGGCAACGATCGCTGCTAGAGTTGAAGGGTATTAAAATGCCGGATACTGCTCAGGATCATCCATCAACGTTTCAGGAAACGGAGAGACGGAAAAGATAAAAGAAACGTACGGTGTGATTGATCTGAAGACAAAAAACAGATGGCGGTGGAGATATATCGTCGCTGAATTTGACTTGCCGAGATAGGTCGATTTCGCCATTGCGAGATAAACGCCAAAAACCGTGTAATTTTCATGTAACATGCGAAATGTACAGCATCGTACGTTCTAAACTGAATAAAATTTGCATGTATTTGGGGCTATTTTCGTATACCTTGAAGCCTAAGCCCTCTCTACATTTCCGCTGAGTTACGCGTGTCCGATATCCATCCACGCGACAAGAATCGTTTGAAGAATATTTTCATACAAGACAAGATGTACGGATGAACTTTCGGAAGAATGATATTTGATCACAGAGAGTAGTAACTTTCCGTCGAAAACGCGTTTCCGCTTCGCTACCGATTCACCGGTAAACTGTGAAATCAGGCTTCTCGATACCCCGGAAGCCCTTCGTCGTAAGATCAGGAGTCATCTTCCAAAGAGAATATCAAACGGACCGACTACAGGCCGATTCTTGAATAAATCTATACAAGCAGGGCCTGTTTGCTCTAGTTGAATAATTTTGCGGCATCGTCCGATCATCCGGTGGATGATGAAAGGCGGTCGAATATAAAGCGTAACCGATCCGTCATTCCGATCCATCCCCTGAATTAGTCAAGGGAAGCGTATAGACACGAGCTGCAGAACGAACAGCTGAGTTGGTTATTCTCGAAGCGCATGACGGAGTTCAAAGCGTCGCGACGTCGCCGACGGGGTGGTAAAGTACATTAGGGAAGAGCGAAGCCGAGATGGCTCGTGCTCTAGCCGCTACCCCGGTGAAGAGGGCTCTCTTCCAATAATCTCCCTCACTTGGCATTGTCCGCCATCTTTGACCGAACCCCCCGCGACGCCACCGGCGGACCATTATCGAGTGTGCCGGATTAAAGGTCCGTTTCCACTTTATGACTCGGAGTTTTTCTCAGTCACGGGGATCGCGGTGCACGCTTCGAATTATCTTTGAAAGATCGCACCGTCCGACCAAGACGTCGATCTTTGTTCGAATTTCCACGACGCCGGGAACATTTCCGACCGCATTTATTAACCGATACGCTGCGGCCAGGTCTGGCGTTGCAGCCTGATGCACCGCGTCCGTGATTGTAATTAAATTTGTTACAGTGATGAGGAACTCTGGTATCCTGGGACATCACCGCGGGGAGTAAAAGAGGCCACGTTCCATCGTATAGGACAGAAATAAACTTCATTATTTTACTACGGAACAAACCAACGCAGCTGACACAATGAAAATTGAATATAGTAAATAAACCTTGTACGGCACTTTTGTGTAATATACCCGCAGTATAATTTAATTAGGGAATATAAATTTCATTAGGTACATACTCTCTTTGCAGAGCAAATAATGAAGGGTAAAATCTTTTTTCAGGCAGACTGTTTTTTACGCCGTCATTTTTCGATCATACTAAAATTACGTTATCGTTACGTAATTGTGCTAAGAAAAGTAATCTTGCATATGAAACTGAAAGCCTAGCTAGCGAAATTTCTCCAATATGGCCGGGAAACGGAAGAGAATTCATCGTCAAAAAATCTCAGAGCGAATGTAAACTCGCTGGATGAGAAGAAAGTACAATCGAAAACTTTTTCCTTTCTTTTTATATTCGCTTCAGACCTTTCTTCGCCCTTATGTATTTCAAGCTTCCCTTGATCCTTTCATTTTTCTTCGCTTCCATATCCTGAAAAGGTTAGAAAAGCGGCACAGCTTCGCGGAAGACGAAGCCGCCATCACCGATTCGTGGCTATCGGTGGTAGTTTATGTATATATATATATATACATGACGTTCTTCGAAGGACCAACCGCGTTGAATCTTGGAACTCGATTCAATTTCGTACCGATAAAGAAGCTCGCTGTCCTTTTCACTCCGACGAATGAAACTTTCCTCGGTCTCTCATCGTGCCCAGATGTTACACCCGAGGGAACGACATCCCTCAATCCTTAGCCTGCACCACTCACCGGTCTTCTTCATACTTTGCCTATAATAGACTCCGCGATTCTCCTCGAACCATACGGGGTTAATAAACTCCGTTTTGTACATGACAACGTGCAAAGAATGTTTCCAACGTCATCTCCGGGCGATTTCCTTTCCTAAAAGTAACCTCGTAATCCTCCCCTCAGCCCTTCGTCGCCTGCACGAAATTACAGCCAACGGCAACAAGACGTTTTCCAAACTTAATTCTCATTTTTATTACAATTATTCTCCCCTTTTAGCTGCTCCGTCTTATTCTTTTTCTTCTCCTCATCAAAATTCTCTTTCCATTATTACACTCGTATCTTGACACGTCATATACGTATATAAATATATACGCGTCGTGCATTAAATTGTTACGCCGTCGGTGTTTAATTCGCGGTATTAAAGGTAAGTGTACCAGTTACGGACCCTGTCCCAATTATTGACCTTTTTTGATTGTCTATCTGTTTGATACTTAGTTCTAAGATTGCCAAAAAATAAATTTATAGTGTCTAACCCTCTAGCAATTCACAATTTGTGTCGTGAATTTATAATTTTTGAAAATAGAAGAGTCAATAATTGGGTCTAAAGGTATCGATAACCGGTACGCTTACCTTGCATCTGTATAAGATGGTCACTTTACGCGTAGTCAATAATCTCAATGAGTGAAAACTGTTCCGATACAATTTTTTAACGCAACGACAAGTTTCCTCTATTTCTGGGCAATGATTCAGAGCGTTCTCGCTGCGGAAAAGAGGAGAATTTTAAAACAAGGAGAACGCGTGGCAAAATCCTCGAGCACACTTGAGCGTGGCAAACAAGTTGAGCAGAATATTCAGATCTTCTTTTATTGCCGCGCGACAGGAATGGCTACAAGTTGGTTGCGAGAACGTCACGGTTGAAAATGGGACAACTCTAAAAGCTAACTGGATGCCTGGGTCATGGACACAACTCGTGTTCAATCTCGTGGCTCTGGCTCTTTTCCACTCTTGTTCGTTTGTTCGTCCGTTCGTTCTGCGGTCTCGATGTGATTGCACACTGCCGTTGTGCGGGAAAAGCTCGTGAATTCTCATATAATCATATAATTCTCGTATAATCGAACATCTGCAAATATTCGGGAACACCGAAGTGTTCGTCGCTAGCCAAATGCCACTCCGGACTCGACACGCGCAGATATCGTAATAAAATTTGAGTGAATTATCGGTAATTCGCATCCGTCGAAAGTGCAACAAAAAGGGTTTCTCCCGTTTCCATATAATATGGATGGTGCGGAGCGCATGTACCCGATCCAACTTGGGTTATAACCACTCGCCACAATTTCGTCGATATAGGTATACAGTTGCGTTTACTGTTCGGTAAGTTCTTGTTATACCCTGCAGCGTGTCTTAGTACCTGCAGAGCGATATAGTCATGCCGAAGGATCGGTGGGGCGTTATTTGGGTCAATGCCGTATGATGTTGATCGATGTGTGCTACGAATTGAGATTGATTTATTTATTTAACAGCCGCACTTGCCGTGATAGACACGGAAATCATCCATCTCAAGGAGTGTACCGTTAGCGAATGAGATCGTATAATTAACAGACGCCAAGGACTGCACGTCCAAGTATTACGGATACTTAGTGTACATAATACCTACCGATTAAGTAACGTGCGCGAAATTAATGGCTTGTGGATTAATAATTGAAATCACTTGGATGTACGGATCGGTTGGCAAATTAAAAAGCACCAATGCGAATGCTTGACAGATTGTATAATTCCAACTTGAAAAAAATGAAAATTTACTAAAGATTATTTTTTTCGAAAACTCAATTATGAAAAACATACGAGATGCGAGGAATAATTTCAAGCCCTCGTCCAATTTTGCTCGTCGACTCTAATTCAGTTATGAAAACGCATTTCAACCGCAAAGCAAAGCATGCGCAAATAGAGCGATAGTCGAGGAACATACGTTTATGTGAAAAGTTAATTCTTTGTAAAATATAAGCTGTACGACCGTCTTCCATACAAATCGTGTCTTTAGTGAAGCTTTACCTTTGCGCGGTTGACAGATTGACACAGGAAAAGGGGAGGCATGGGAGGTAAATATAATGATGAAAAGCAATTTCAAAGCTGGCTGTAACATCAAAGCAGCTGTGAACGCATGGACGAATCAGACTGCAAAATCAGTGCGGAGGTATTTTATGTAGGACCAAGAAATTCATTCCCTAGCTGCAAGGCGTATCGTACAAGTTATCGGTGAATAGGATAAGAAAAAAAAAAATCGAAACTCATAGACAAGGTGTTTCGTGATGAATACGTTTCCCTGCCTGACGAAAACAAATTTATCAGATTTAAAAACATAATAAATAATAATATTAATTTACTCGGTTTCACGAAATCTTGCACACAAAATTATAATCCTTATTAAACCTTACGAAACCTTTTCTTGTAATTACAATACAACCAGTTATTCAATTGAATTCAGAAAACTTCTTTCATTCATAAAAATGAATTATTTGCGGGATGCTAACAGAATATTTTACCGAACAAAAAATATTGTGAATTCACTCAAACGGAAAGAAATTTAATTAAAGCAATTAACATTTATTGCCTCAGCAGCCCGAAATGAATTCATTTTATTGTACCAACTGGAATTTTCTAAATCCAACCCAATACTTCTTTGTTTCACAGTAACAAGTAAACAACAATTTCATCGAAACAAAATTTAATCCAATTAAGCGTGCCGTTGCACTGTATCAACAAAATGCAAATAACTAGAATTTTTTTCCTCAGGGTATATGTATGCAAATTAAAACAATCTGCCTACCACAATTTTACCCGAAAGATGTCACGTATTACACGTTTAATACGTATACTTACTATATATAGTTATATATATATATTATTTTTCGCATACGATGAAATGTATAAGTTACAAGTCTGCGAGTGAGATTAGAAAAAAAAACGCTCCCACATTAGTTTTCCTCCTCTTCAAAATCCGGACCGAAGAAGAAAATACTCTTTTCTTTCAAAGTCACACGTTTTGTAGTAATTGTAGGAAGAGGAAACAATACGCGTGTGAAAGTTTGAGCCCTTAATATTGACATTTAGTGGTTCCTGAACGCCGTTTTTTATTAACAATTTGATTAAGACGGGAAAATTTAGTTTTAGTTTCATTTTGAATTTTGCAGCTTAGTAATAACGTAGCTGGATTAATAGGACTACGTGGATCGGGTGATGCAACAGAAACGTAAGGAGATTGAGAAAAGAGGAGGAGGTTGAGAGCCGCTTGACGTCACCACATCGTCCAGCATTAGCTGTTTTTTGTATTTTTCTAGATTTTTTCTCCATCACCTCATTGCTTACTCTTCTCGGAATCGTCTTTAGTATACCTATAACTTTACGGTATTAGGTATACCGCAAGACCGCGACGTAGAGTTTATGTTCCATAATTCACGAAGCTCTCACTTTTTACTCTGCATTCCTCCCTACTGCCTGTGGCGACTGAATAATGGAATGGTCACTATACGTGGGAGTAGTGATACTATGAGAGTTCTGGATACAGATTCCTGTTACCGACACTTACTGACATCCTCCCCAGACTCAAACCCTTTTTTACACGTAACTGTCACAAAATAACAAAATATCCAAAACTTCATTGAAATTTGATACTACGAGGGTCATATAAGACGTTAAACGGTTTGTCTGATCCGAGTATCCTGTATAAATATTTCTCATTTATTTTACTCTCACCACCTTCGCATCAATAACCGTTAACGTCGTGCTTTGGAAAGTCAGTATAGATATATAATAAATATAAATACACAATAGTGTAACTATAACTTGACGAATTACGTGCGAAGTTTATGATCAGCAGTTTACGTCGCCACCACCGAGCAACGATAAATTATTTGGGTGCAAAATTCGACTGTGCAGTTATCGAGGACAGATCTTGACGTGAAATAATGGAAAACTCGCGAAATTTTCCATCCCCGAAAAGTGGTGTTCACGTCGTGACAATATATGGTAGAATAGAAAAAAAAAAAAAAGAAAGAAAAAGAAAAAATTGGCGAACGAAATTGGGCAAGGTCTGAGTGAGAATGATTTGGGTGTGGGAAAATACGAGACATGTGCACGTGAAGAAGGAGATTAATCGAAAACAAGATGGCGCCCACAGCGCAAATGAACTCGGTGGTTCAATTCCACTAGTCTATAATAGAGAATCAGCGGAACATCTGTTCCTCTCGATGCAGCTTTAGATTAAAAACTGATCAACTCGACTATTCTATAGCTGACAGAGACTTCGACCTCGCCGTTTACAACAAGGCAAGAAAATGAACCACCTCTCCAGGAAAAGTTTGCGGGATCTATTCTTTCCTCGCAATTAAAATGAAAACTTTCCAGTAAGGATCGAAAGAAGTATACGATAAACAAAATCGACTTCCAAGAAAACGCCAAGAGTATACGGTAACGTTATAATTCGATAGCGGGTAAAGGAAGCTCGCATCGGTAAAAGTATTATAAAAGAAAAAAAAAACGAAAAAAAAAAAAAACGAGCCGGGAAAATAGTTTTTTCGAAGTTTTAAAAGAAAAATTCTGAAAAACAAAAAATTTATAACATTTTTTTCAAATAAATATATAAACTGAGAAAAACGTAACCGCTTATTTAAAAAACCCGAAAAAAATATAGACTTGCCGGTAAAACATTGAAAATCGATTCTCATTCCCGGTAGAATCGGAAGTTCAATTTCAACGGGACATGGCATATTTTCAAGCCCATCATTTCGTGGTAAAATCCTGCGAGCTTCGAATTTTTTTGAGCAGACCGACGTACCGACATCCACACCGACGTTTTTCTAAAAATCGATGTTTCGGATTCCAGAGGTACGAAAACGTAGAGGCTCGTTGAAATTAGAAAACGTCGCTTTCGATCGGAACCAATACTTTTCTTACATCAGCAAAGGTGATGAAAAGTAAAAAAACAAAAACCACCAAGGCATTATTCCATTCTACTACAACACGTCCGAATACGTGATTCGAACTACTGAACTTTATTAACGCCGAGGTGAATATCGACCGATGAATCTGGCTATGCAGATCGCGTAGATGCACAAAAATAATCCCCGTGATCGATTTATCGGAGATTTGTGCAGCGTTAACGAAGCACAGAGACGATACATCGACCGGCTAAGTGATGCCAAGGGTTTTGCCGATAAAGTAAACGTGTATAATTTTCCCCGGGGCAAAGACGGTCCATTTGTGTAGGGTCGTTTCGCGCAATCGTGACTTCCGGCTGCAAAAGGCGTACGTAACTACGTATACGGCGTGCAGGGGTGAAGAGGTGGGAAAGTAAGAGGCGTGCAGGAAAGTACGTACTTGAAAAAGTACGTGTCGTTGGCATATCCAAAGAAGGGCACCGTGTACGTGAGCATCCAGATGTTGCCGCCCCCGCAGTCGTAGTAGGGCTTTGACCAGCGGCCATCCTCGTACTTGACGGTCAGAATTTCATCCTCGACGCGAACCGTGTGAGCGCTCTCGTTGTGGGTGTACGTATGGAAGCCTGCAACAAATCGTTATTATTTATCTGCAATAATCCATGTGTTCTGTAATACACTGAGAGAAGTTTTTAGTTCCGGTTACCGCTCGGTCCTTAACTATTTTCATTTTTAACCGCAATCGAAAGATTTAGTTCTAGGTACAAAATGAAAATTAGCTGTGAAGCTGTTATCAGAAAGTCTAGTATCCGTTACTATTCTTTCTCATTACGATCACTGTTACTATATTTTCTTGCAACTGTTGCGAAAATTTAATGCTTGTACGACAATAAATTGATGTTAAAGCCTGGTTTAACTAAAGAAGTACAGTCAACCGAACAGACTGATTTTGCGTCGCAATTACCAAAAACGTATCGACAATAGCGCAAAATGGTTACGCGTACCTCGTTTTTCGTAATTCCAACAATATTCAAATAGTTTTTTTAACGATACCTGTTTTACTCAATTTGTCTAGTTACTATACCAAATGAAATTTTTATCAGTGTATATTCGAAATGAAAAAATCGAAAAGATTTTAAGACCATGTTGAAATCCTTGTGAGTCTCCGTTTAATTTTCTGTCATTTTGAAAAATATTGAAAGTGACCAAAAAATTCGAAGATTAATCGCTTCTAAAAAATCGGGTGATTGTATATAAGAATACCGTGCCATACACCGAAACTGAAACAAAATTTGGACCGGCAACCGTCCGACATGAAACTCAAAAGTGAAACCCGCGCATAGAATTTCTCATACATACATTTTCGCTCTAAATTTCCACTTCGGACAATTTTATGAATTTATTGCCTCGCCGTGATATATTTCAATAAAATATAACGAGTATCGTTGAAACTCCATACGTGAACTTCATTCGTCACATTGTAATTCGACGGAAGTTAGGGTAGGTTATACAACTCGAATCGCGTTTTAAAGAGAGAAAAAGAAGATTGAAAAAAAAAAAAAAAACGTACCCGGATTCCCAATGGGCGTCATTCACCACGGGTAGGTATATATTTTTAAACTACCTTCTAATGGGTGTTTCAGCGCAAAATATCCACCGCGCTGAAACGAGGGTGGTAATCGGAATTCATTGTCGGTGTTAAATACCCAAAAGTGCACGCAGGGCGGTCGGTTTCATATCGTCCAACCCCGCACAGTTCACGGTTCAAAAAAATACCGGGTAATTATCGAGCTAAACATATCCCAGTGGACGTGTATGATGTTTATCAACACCGAAATAGTAGCTAATTCACAACTTTCTGACAAAAGAAAAAATACACGGCATCGACACAACGATACCGTATGTGTTGCGATTAGCGATGAGTGGTTATTGGGAAAAAGCGGTGATCAAAGGCGGACGGAGAATGAAAAATTTGCTTGAAAAACAAAAAAGAAAGTAATAAAAAAGGAAGAAAAAAAAGACAAAAATCCATTCAGTCGAGGATTCCAAACATCGGATTGATTATAACGCACGGTCGAAGCTTCGGGCAAAATGTGAGGGATGTACACCGTCGGAATTTTATGATTGAAAGCGGTCTACCGCATATTACTCACCGAAAAAATGTAACAAAGGTAAAAAAAGTTCCGCAAACATATCCGTCTCAATATCTGAGCGTCCATATTAATTACTCGCGAAACTTTTGAAATACCGGAAAAACTTTGCTCATCTTGCGGTCGCGTTCTTTTTTTTTTTTTTTTTTTGTTTTTTTTTTCTTCATACGTTCGTTTCATCCGCGTGAAAAAGATATTTGAATGTATACGTTGAAAGGTAAAAATAGCCAGTGAGATAACGAAATATGCGTGAAGATAATGAAATTTACGTAACGGCTCGATGTTGTTGCGATCTTAGCTTTTCCTACCCTTTTTTATCACGGTTACATTTCCCGTTGGTAAAAAAAGGCAAGAATACAAAAATACGTCGCCCGTACGTTTATCGCACAGCAAATTAAGGTTTAGTCGGACGATTGCTCGGGTTAATGAAAAAAAGGGGTTGGCTTATATGGGAAGGGTGAACGAAGGGCGGTCGGTTTTTATAAATAATTTATACATCCTATGGTCCTCGCTTCGCCCTTACACGTCCTTCCTTGTTTGAGTTGAATTTGCATTCCAACGTCCTGCGAAGAACATAATTTGTCTTCGGTTGGATTCAACCGCTCGAATGAATTTATTCAAGAAGAAATTCCGCCAGATGTCGAGTAAAGCACACTGCGATAATTTGGCAAAAGTTTCGTTCGACGACGGATTCGCTTATGCGTTCGCGTTACACACACGCGAACGGTGAATGGAGGAGAAAATATCGCGGTCAGAGCAACGGCGAAAAAGCTTCGAATCGCGTGCCGACTTGCAATTATTAATTCGAACCATTAACGGTGCTTCTTTCGTCCTTCCAGTTTCCGCTGTGGTGGTTCTACGGGCTTCTTCGATCAGTATAGTGCCGACTGCCCGCCTTCTCTCAAACTCTGTTTTATTAATTAAACTCGAGGCTGAATATTTCCCTTAAGCGCTACGCCTTTTTAATAAAATATTATCGAAGTGCATAACTGCAAACTTTAATGAAAAGCATAATAAACGCTAAATTAAACGTCACCAAGGTAAACTTATCGTTAGTATGTATCAATTTGTTATACCTTATATGTATATTTACCCTCGTGGCTTTTGCATGGCTGCTGGAGAAATTCGTTTTTTTGCACAAAGTAAAAATACGAAACTGTCCGTAATACTGTTTCGAATAGCGTATAAATAACGCCCATTGTTCAACGGCTGATTCATCATCCTACACAATGTATCGTACGTGTCTCTTGTGATAGCAAGACAGACGATGTAATAAATTTCGAATAACACTTGTTGGAATGTACAAGACTATTGATTGCAGTCTGAGTATTTTTAATCAAAAGGGAGTTCGTATTTTTTTCCGTTTCAATCATCCAGCAGCCTTCACGCGTATCAAAGATTAATGCTCATGTATTGAGATGGGGGGAAAGCGAAGCCCCTTCGTGCCCCTTAAAAATTATTTTTCAATCTTCTCGTTCTTATTCTTATATCCTCCGAGAGGATATAGCGTACGTATATTAAAACTGCTTCGATTGTCGGTGAGAAGTATGAAAGAAAAGTATTTTCGCTATCGCGGAAAGTATAAAGCAAAAAAAAAAAAAAAAAAAAAAAAAAAAAAAAAAAAAAAAAAAAAAAAAAAAAAAAAAAAAAAAAAAAAAAAAAAAAAAAAAAAAAAAAAACAACAACAAACACAATTCACCATCAGCCCGAGAGTAAAAGTCGAATAATTAATCACGCGGCTTAACAATTCCACCAGCATTGAGATTTTCACAATCCGAACGCAGTTGTTTTTCATTACACAGGTTTTGCCCGTCTGTTTGCTAATCCGTAACTGAAAATTTACTTCGGGACACTTGCAATTAACGCTTCGTTTTACGATCGTTCGAAACCTGAATTCATCGATCCTCCCCTTATTTTCAGATAAAATTTCAAAGGTAGAACAAAAAAATATTACATTCACATAAATTTGAAAAACCTTTTCCGCTCAAAATATCTTTCGTATTACTTGGATAAATACATACAATTATAATTTCAACCATTCCATTATTTAAGTAGCCAAAAATTTGAACATCCGTGATCTTACACATATCCGGGCAGAATTTGGTCGAGGAATTGATGTCCTTGAAATTGCGTCCGAGAAGTATTTCTTGCACCGTATCGCACCCGAAACACATTGTATATCAGGCTTATATCCTGCAGGACTATCCTGTTCCAGCCGCGGCTTTCCCGCACGCACAGTATATACAATAATATACGTATATACTGTACCTAGGTACGTAAAGGAAGATATTCAGACGGTCCATTCTCCAGTCGCGTCTCTCTCTCTCTCGCTCTCTCCTGCTCCTTTCGTTTTTCACTGTAGCAGGTTTCAGCAAAGCCCGTTGGCTCCTGAACACTGAACGGTGAAATATTACCTGAGAAACTTTCTCAGTCCGGGCGTCTAATACTGTTTTATTCCGTTTTATTCCGTCCTATTCCGTATTTTACGGGGTACCTTGACGTCTGTCTTCGCGCTTATTGCTAGTCAAACGAAGAGCTATATACTTTGTATATACGTACACGAGCTCCCTGCAGGAACTCTAGTCTCGTCGTCAGATATAAAACGAATCCATCGGATGTTTTATGACGAAAGATCGGAACGGAACGCCTACCGCTTCGCAGTGCAGATACCTATACATACGTGTATTTGTGTAACCATAGGTGCGATACTATACCCAATGGTTTATAATTAGATAAAACCGAAGTAAAGTATATTTTTCGTTTAACCTGACGCTTTATTTTATTTACCTGATCGTGAGCCAGCCAGCCGCAGACTTTACCGCCTAATGTTTCAAATTACCAAGCTTTATTGGCCGAGTAAAATTACCAACCGCTTTTCGCGTTTACAGGCGCCTTCGTTATACGTGTAATACGTAATTAAATTAACTCCTGTATATCGTCAGGCTTCCCGAAATTGGCCGTTATTCCACTCGTTGAGTGATGCAAAGAAAGAAGCACCGTGCAATATGAAGAAAAAAAATAACACACACAGATACACGCGCCTGTATTCGTCACCTTGGCAAATCCCCAAATTGCGACTAGGCCAAGAATGCTTGAAAGCTAACGATGAAAAATAATTCATTTTCTTCCACTCGTGAAGCCCTGGAAATTACCGAATGAAAAAATTTGACGAATTTCGTAAGGTTAAATACGATTATAGGTGATTGATTGAAATTTGAATTACGTCGACTTTTCTCGTAACTCGATCGAACAAGTTGATTTTTTTTTTTTTTTATTTTTTTTTTTTTTTGCACACGAAGACACAAATTATATATTCACTTTAAACATTTCATATTTACCGGAATATTATATTGTGCAGCGAACAATTTATCCGGAGAGAGAGGGAACAAACTTTCCGACAAGAACTCCGCACGATGAATCCTCGCCTCTTCGGCTCTTATACACCGAAGCACGCATTAAATCTTGATGTCTAATTAACTTGAGGGCAGAAGATTTATTGATCGCTGCAGAAAAGAATACGACTTCAGGGAACATCAACAGCTCCACAGAGATCCTCCGACAAGTATTATGCGAGATCTCTCGCTGCTAGTTTAATTCCATTTATTATAGGTTAATGCTGCGCTCTTGCAGTTTTATATTGCAGCTATAATAAAATAACTTTTCCTCATTATTCAGGGATAAAAATCGACGTTAGCTTAGAACGACAGCATCGTCGATAAAAAATTGCAAGACTGCGTTACGTCCAACGGATTGTAAAGATTTACGTTTCAAAATAATCCTGTTTTATCTCAAAATCCGATGAGTTTAATAACAATTCTGATGCTTTTCGCGATTGGTGATACATGAATGATTTAAAAAAAAAAAAAGGAAAATCTCTCTCAATCATTCGAAACAAAGCGCCCATATTCCTTAACGAAAATGTTACTTACGCTGCTTGAGAGAATAAATTTTTCCTACTTACCGGAATGCACTTTTAGCGAATGAGAAAAAAAACAAATCATTCGACGTGTCTTTTCGTCAAGACCCAATGATTTTTTATCAGTTTAGCAAAAGTATCTAATTGCAAGGCACGATATTTCAATAATACGTTGTAAATATGCAAAATCTGTGACAATCGTAAAAGAAATTAGAAAATCTCTTGATTCGCGTCGATTATATTTCAATCCACGATTCCGCAATTAAACTACCATCACGCACATTAAGGGTGTGTATTACATCTACATTTACCTACCGAGCAAACTCGCCCTTTTTCTTCCTATATTACACAAACAACACGAACGGAAAGCGTTCATATCCCGTAGGTACATACATATCGCACACACACCAGTTGGTGGATGGTTTGGATTACTCGTACGATTCTCGAGCGGGCAAGAATAGTTTCCGTCTGACGACGAGAGTTGTGAACTGTCGCAAACGGCTGACGTACAAGCTGCACAATGCGACAAGGTACGATGTTATAACCGTACAACAAAGTTCACCGACTGCTGCTTCAACACCGCAACTTCGTGTTCAACGGCATGCCGCGGTAAACAAAAGGACAATAGATAAGTCACTTTTAGCTGTACAAACGACGTCTGTATCTTCGCTAGCATTACACGCGTTTCCCGCTGAATATCACGCTCTGTATAACACAGACGACACACGCTGAACAAGCGTCACGCGATTTTTCACAAAACATAATATCCGGGGAAGATATTAGCTCATTCGCGAGCATCTTCGCGATGCGCGTTAAATATTTATAAAAGCCTTCGCGCGTCGTTACTTGTGAAAAATTAACGATGCTTGAATCATTAACGTTATCGTAACGAAGTACCGAGGAAAAATTCACTATTTTCTTAACTTTACAATTATTTTTAAGGAACTAACATTTCGAAACATGATTACGTATCGTTTTATTACGGTTTGCCGAATTTCGTGCAATCCCAAAATCGCGAAACAACGGTTTTTCCTTAGGACAAACCGTTACGATAACGTTACTAACTTCAATATGATAAAAATCATACATCTCAATGAAAATTATTCAAATATGGACGATGCGCAATGAGTTTAAAAATTCTATATCACGTACATGTGACACCGACTGTTGATATTCGCATATCTATAGGCTGTTCCGATTATAAAGAAACCAGAATTGCAACCGTTGCCGTACAAATTTCGAGGATTTGCAAATTAAGTCGCAGTACACACGTGAAGCGATAAGAATTTTCCCGTTGACATTACTTGCGCTTGATAGTGATTTTTATTACAATTATGGTATGGAAAAGTTGAGGGGAGGGGATGATGAAAAGGCTCGCGATGCCGAGTGATAAAATAGACCGATACGCTCGATTCGAAAACTTTTCGTCAAAATGGTAAAAATTCGCTTCTAAATCTTTTTAATACGATAATCACATCGCTTCCATCCGAGACCGCTAAAGATTTGCAAATATACATTCGACGCTGTTTACGCTTCGCAATATTCTCACCTAAGCTTATAAAGTCACTCTCTTAACGACGCGGCTGTCACGCTCGGTGCTTTAACATGACTAAAAATTTAAAAAAACCTCCGCTTGGCTAACCGCTGCGTAGCGTTTTGCCCTTTTTAATAACGCGGCGAGCATGAAAGCGCTCTGCATAACATACGTATATATAATATATATATATATATATATATATATATATATATATATATATATATATATATAAATAAAATTTCCAGCGCCATGCACCGCGGTTATGTTGTACGGCCTGTATAATAAGCGTAGTCGGTCCTTCTCTCGGGAGTTTCCAAAATTCAGCGGCATGACGAACAATCGAGTAGACGACTCACCGCAAACTTGGCGAAGCTGTAAGGGCCGCCTCGTTATTATGCTAATGTTTTGCGCGATTCACAACGCGGGATCTAAATTACGGAACAGCTACCGAAATTTCGCGTTTTCCTTGTAATCTGCAGGCATGATACAGATTCGAATTTATGTAAGTTTCGCCGCTAATACGCGCCTCGTAAAATATAGTAAGATGCTTTCGTGATAAATAATCTTGCGAAACGTATCGTTGCAAAGCTCCGCGTTCGTTTATCGTTCGTCAATTTATCGCCGGAATTTTCATGCGAGACACTTTGGGGAAAAGATAAGCGACTGATAAACGACGAAAAATAATAAAACCCTGCCAATTTTTGTTCATTGCGAATAACCAGCGAAAAGTTTGAATAGCACAATTTCGGCTATGATACAATGCTTATTATGCTGTACATACATATACTGTACCTATATCGTCTGCTGCTTAAAATCCAACGTACACGGAAAACCAGAATCAAGGATTAAAAAACCCCGTGCGAATACCCGAACAGAACGGAATGTATTATTCATGTTTTACTCGTGCATCCGTGAAAAAAAAAAAAAAAAAAACAACATAGCACATTGATCCGTTGCACGAAAACACAACGAATAATAAATTAGATGCTTCCAGACGAATTTCACAAGCCGATTCGGATCAATGCGAAATGATCAGGTAAATTTCTGTTAGATTTGATCCGATCAGAGTCTTTCGTACCGTCGAATACGACGATGAAGGAAAGGGGTGAAAAATCTCCGAAAGAAGACGATTCGACAATGAGATAAAGATGAGAAAAAGAAGTGATTGACAAGACAGCGTGCAGTATACGTATGTTACAAATAAAACGAGAGATACTGGAAGGTTTCACACGTATCAGGATGATGAAAAAGACGAAAGGCTCGATGCGATAACGAAAGCATGGAACAAGTCAACGGATGAGAGAACAGAAAATTTAACACCCGATACGTCAACATAGATATACGCGTGCATTTGTACCTGTGGAACAGACATACCTCCATATACAACGATAAACATGAATATTATGTCAAACTTGTCTCGTCCTATATTTTCTCTTCTCTTTCCCTGCGTGATTTTTCCTCGACGATTTGAAAGACATCATATATTTCGTACAATATCGTCGATCCGTGTTTCCGGCTATCCACGCCGAATATAGAACCTAGATATGTGTACTTTATACTTGGCAGAAAAATGGCTGAAACTGATTCCCGTCACGTATTTTACAGACGACAAATCTCTGGAGAGTGTCCTCCCGCATTTTGAACGGTAGTATTTTTTATTTATTTTTTTTTCAACTTTTTTTCTCTTTTCCAACCCGCGTCTACAACTTCGTGCAACCTGCAGCTGTAGAATCGTCGTTTAAGTAACCGCTCAGCATTTTTCCGGTGAAATAAAAGTAGAGTACCGTAGTAAAGTTTTTTGTGTTTTTTTTTTTTTTCTCTTATCGTCTCATTTCTCGAGTTTCGTTTCAATCGATAAATTTCTACACGTACTTCATAACACGTAATCGGTGTAGATTGAAATAATATGACAGATGCGAATATAATGTGAATCACATGAGCTGGTTCAAAATCGACACACAACGGGCATTATAGGTAGCGTATAAAATAAAACTGAGAATATCTCATTGTATAGCGGAGTTTGATCGATCGCAGTTTTCCTTACTACCAGCTGAAATTTTATACGCGAAAAAGAAAAGGGAGAAGAAAAAATATTGTACAAAGAGAAACAACCATAAAGAGTAAACTTTTCGCACCATAGGTACATAATATACATTGCACCTGTATTGACGCGTTACATGAATGATGGTGAAATAAATGAACCGATGAGATTATAAAATGTTCGTGAAAATCTAGTCGCGGATTGATCGTCGTATCGTATTTTTTTAATTACGTTTCTGAAATTAATGATTGGCAAAATTAATGACTGATCGTCGTAAAAATAAAAACAACAGAATTAAGGCTAACACTGCAGTCTGCGTAGCTATACTATTGCAGACAAAGCCGTAAACGTACGCAGACTCCTAGTTTGCGAAATGATTCAACGATAAACTTGTTCAAGTTGGTGAACGAAAGGAGTAAAATGAAACGTGGATCAAGACCTGCGTCGACGACAATGCGTTGCAACATTAGTCCGAAACTGTTTAACTTATGCCCAAGGTTGTATTAGAAAAATGGGACGTGTTTAAATGTGCAGTAAATTAGTATAATTATTTCGATCAATAAGTTCGCTTTACACATCCGTGTTCGTGAAAAGAACGCTACGAGTTAATTCCAACAACTAATACATACATACTACACACCTATAACAATGAACTCGCGAAAATTCGCATCATCGTACAGACGACGTTTCCACGGCTCGTAAAAATACTCGAAACCACACAACTGGGCGATAACTGCAACTCTTTTATCATCGAATCACGACACGTGGAGCCACGTTATATCCATAAGTTTGATGGCTTAAGGGGCATAGTAAAGGCCAAACAACCGAACCGGTAGGCGAGGCGAGGCGAGGCGAACTTGCGCACCGGCATTTTTACTACCAATATATGAATGAAACGAGTCCGCATCCTCGGGCGTCAGCAGCGTATCTCTGCAGATATACGCTATATGTATACGCGTCTATGTGTACTGTAACGCGGCGTTTCAGAATCGCCCGTCACAAGGGCACACAACCGCTATTATTTTTAATTTACGCGTCCTCAGCAGGGTACTCCAAAAGAACTCGATACAAAATAGGCAATATCTACTTTTAACTAATTCTTTTCTGTAAATTCTTTATTTCGCGCTTCGGCGCAAGCTAACAAGATACTTGGACGACCACGATCCCGATCAACAAGGGACCACTATCTACCGTTTGCAGCTCTCGACGACTTCGCCTACTGACGGTCTCACCAGACTACACTGGCTACCTTGGTGCACCTTTATATACACCTGGGGTAGCATCCATCCGAACCTTCCGTATCGCCTCGACTGCCGGTGAACAGGGAGATAAAAATCCTCCCGGCGGCCGGGGGCATCGTTCTTCAAAGAGGAACTAGCCGCCTTCCTATCGACGAGGACCGATTGTGTGGGTCGTGGTCCACGGTTTGGCCAACCGTCTGACTGCACGACCTCAGGTACAGGCAGCTAGCTACTGCCTGTACAAAAGCCGGTGGAGGTGAACAATGAGGCGTCACTCTCCACCCGCTAACTTTGACCGAGAGGCACCCTGGGTGTGCCTCTGTCGAAGAAGTCCCCGAGGATAGGCAGCCTGGACTGCAAACTGGAGCGACTATGAAACCGTACGAGTTGGTGTCAACGACGAAATCGCGAGCAGCACATTGCACAACATCTAGCGGTAATTTTTGGAAAACGTACGACCACGCAGTAACCGATATTCGCCACAGGGGGATGGCCTATTTGCGGTGGGGGTCAAGCGACCAATCAAAGAAGAAGAATCACCTCACGACAACCGCGAGATCGGCGAGCTGAACTACGACCTGCTATTCTACGCTCGACCTGTTGAGGAACAGCTTCAATTTTCCAATTGCTCTCCCGACATCTCTACCGTTTTAAGCTACCGTTCTACCGTCTATCCTACCGCTCTCGTTCTACCGTCTATCCTACCGCTCTCGTTCTACCGTCTATCCTACCGAGTACCTTTATCTTTCTAAATTCCTTTCCTTCTCTTTTCCTTTCCTTCCCAGTTTTGCTATTCTATAGTATAATTTAAATTAGACTCAGTTTGTGTGCCTGAGATCGACCGTTAAGGTAAGGCTTTTGCCTTTGAATTGTACTGGTACGAAGTTGCTCACAATTTCTATTCTTTCTCGTAATATTTATCGATTTTGCGTGAATCATGGTCCACGGTTAAAGTTGCTGTAAGCCGCCGTGTGGCTGCATGATTCCGGTCATTAATATTATATTTATTGTTTCTTGATTGCATCGTGTGATGCCATTTTGTGTGAATCATGGTCCACGACTTCCGTGTGACTGCATGGTTTCAGTAATTCATTAATTTCATATCTGAGCGACCTCGTAACTGCCAAATAATTATCTCTTGTATCTATGACTTTTCTAATTATTTGTGAATCTCTATTATTTTGCTTCCGTATTTTCTATCGTATTTTGAGCCCTATTGGCTTCATATTTTATTCCATACTCTCTTTGTAATAGTAGTGTGCTTTATATTTTATTTCTGTTATTGCTTATTATATTTTTATTTATTTTTGTGCCTATTGTATCGTATATCGAGTTCTACGGAGTACAAGCGAGCGTAGAATCACCCTTAGATATTACCGCATTTTTCTTTGGTACTATTGACCATTTTATATTATTTTTGCCTGTTATTTATTTCCCCGTATTTTGTTAAATTAAGTTCTGTAAACTATTCTTTTGTATTGCGGTGTATTTTCGTATATTTCTTTATTTTGTAAACTCTCCGAAATTCTCTCACTCTCATAACTTTGTATTTTGATATTCTCTCAAAAGTTATGTTTAGGAATTCACTATTTAATTCCTCAATTATGTAACGATTGTAATTATCGAATCTACCGTATGAATAATTCTACCGAAGGCTACCTAGTCGATCGTCTGCCGACTTGGTAAATTGTTACTAAATGTCAATCTCTCATCTTGGTTATAATTTATGGTAAATTTGACGTATCATCTATCGAACTACCGTTACGTTGTTTTCTACCGATCGCAGTAAAATTCTCTCGTTCTAATTAACAGAATAATAATTTTCGTAGTGTCATTTGCAACTTGGGTAAGATCACGTCGCCCAGTGACGTGTAGTTTTAAGTCAACTCTTGCATTATATCGCATCTCTCGGCCTACGTCTATTTTTCTCTGTTAACTACCGTCTCTCGTGTTAAAGCTACCGTTTACTGCTATTCTACCGATAATTTTTTATGAACAACGACAATTTATTTTATTAACTACCGCTATCGATACCATCTCATTTGCCTGTCTCACCTATGTAACCTTTTCGACAATACATGATCGATTGACTTATTCATTTTCCTTTTAACTGGAGTTTATTCTTTATTTGGTTATTTTCTTTAATTCTGGAATTACTGCTAGCTGCCTTGAACTCCGCCACTCTACCGGGATGTACGCGATCGTACCTGTGCCTAGCCAGCCATACAACGGGTTCTCTATTTATCCCTTTTGCACGGTCTTGTGTTAATTTTATTGATTTATATTATTCTTTGAGAATCGACGCTACGCGTCTGGCGCCCAACTTAATTATTTTGTTGTAGTTTAATATTGCGGATAAGTAGAGAATCGCGCCAAAGTGTCAACGGTAAGTCCTCATCCGAAAGTAACAACATTTAGCGTTACAAATTAGCGCTCGACGAGGGGCAGAAAAGACTTAACGTTACAAATTGGCGCCCAACGTGGGGCCACAAAAGGCCAGCTACAGAAAAATTTCAGTTAATAATTCAATTAAAAACTTGAGAGAGAATAAGAGAGAGAGAGAGTGAAAGAGAGAAATTATTATTAACAAGAGAAACCTTTTCCCGCTTTTATTCAGTCAGTTACTAACCTAAAGATTCAAAAAGATCTGGAAAAACAGTTGATATTGAGTGACCAATCGACCCAAAATATTTAAATATTTAGCGGACCGGACATCCCGGATTAAAGATATTATTCCGACGACGGTATAATCCCTCGCGAGTCTTACTTCTAGCCGACGCATTGTTCGCGGAGAGCAGCGCGCGGCCGAAAACAATTTTTTCTATCGCCCGCTATAGTTGACGACTCACGAGCGAGACCGTGTTTACTGCTCGTGACCGCGTACTGACACTCAGGATCATCCGTGTTCGTTGCAAGCAGTATTTTAAATCGTAAACAACAATACATGCCTTCGTTGCCATCTGTAAAAGACTCGTGGATATATTTATTAACTGCAGCGGAATTACGTCACGAGCTAAGACAGCGCGCATTATCAGCAGAAGGAACTTTACCGACTTTACGAGATCGTTTAATCCGATTTTACCGAATTTCTCGCGGAGAAATGACTGATCCCGCGACTCCAGATAAAACGATGCTTAATGCCGAAGCCGGCCCCTCGTCTTTACAAATACCGACGGACGAGAGACAAAGCCCACAATCGACGCGTGAAATCGGAATAAGCACAGAAAATAATATGTCGTCAAATAATACTTCTCCCGGTAATATACATGATTCATCGTCAAACCGAAACAGCGCTCCGGCTATCGATGTCAGAGGTTCTTTGGAACACCGAACGCAAAATATAGACACTGCGCGTGAATACCTCCCGATACCGCCTAGCTTTACCGCGCGTCGCGAAGCTCCCCCATTCCATCATAACACGCCGCGACAGCCATTGGACTCATTCCCGACAGCTCAACCGCCGCGTTTTAATAATAACACCCCAAATACGCTCGCCGCACACGAGGCCATGAGAAAATGGAATCTAAAATTTGCAGGAACGCGTAACGAAGACTCTGAAGCTTTCTTAACGCGAATAGAGGAGGGAAGAACCTTGTTTAATTTCCGCGATAATGACATACTTAACAGTCTCCCGTTTTTCCTCTCTGGAGTAGCTTTATACTGGTTCCGAAACAAACGCCCTCAATGGCACGATTTCTCCGATTTTGAACGCGCTTGGCGTTATAGGTTCGGCGACCCGAATTTACAATTCACATTGCGTGAAGAGATCCGTAACCGTACGCAAGGCGAAAACGAGCCAGTCATTGATTACCTTACCTATATGCGTTCGTATTTCAATCGATTAAATCCCAGATTCTCACACGACGAGGAGATGGATTATGCCTATCGAAACCTGCTACCGCGTTTTCAAGTAGTGATAAGAAGAAGAGAGCTCGAAGATCTGGATGATTTAGAGGATATCGCCCGACAATTAGAGACGAGTTTTGCGGCTAGTAACAGATATCACGTACCACCGACTCCCGAAAACTCACTGCTACCGGAACTAGCATATCGCGGAGCACGCGCTAACTCTCGTCAATCGCGATTCGCGTTAGCCAACTTACATCTAGGGGACGAACCAAACGATGATGTTAATGCTGCGTATAGAACACCTATTCGAGAAAATCGATCAAACCCGAACATCAATAGAAGACCCCCGGATCCTAGACCTGACCCGCGTTATAACCAACGACCACCTAGGAATAATACCGGCAACAGGAATCATTACCGTCAAAATGAAAATCCGAATAACGTTAACTCGCCTGCAACTTCTACCGCTCCATCTACCGGTTCCAATCCATTTCTACCGTCTACCGAACAAATAACTGCACGCACAAGCTCCAGATTTGTGTGTTACAATTGCCAGCAACCTGGTCATCATCAGAGACAGTGCACCGCGCCGCGCACAAAATTCTGCTTCACGTGCGGATTGACAGGACATACCAGAGCCACATGTACCCGGTGTGCGGAAAACTACCACGGGAACCGCGCGCAAGGGCAACCTCGGAACCCAGACTCACAATAGAGCCCAAAACCTCGCTCGAACAAATTGTCAGACCTTGTTCTTTAACTACCAAAATTAATAATACTACCGAAATTAATAACACTACCGAAATTATTGATGCTACCGAAATTGATAATACTACCGAAATTATTGATGCTACCGAAATTGATAATGCTACCGAAGTTATTGATGCTACCGAAATTATTAATACTACCGACATTATTAATACTACTACCGGTCCACCTATTGAACAAACTGACTTCTGCAGTCCAGTCTACCCGCTTCACGGGAAACCACTGTTATTTCTGATCCTCAAAATATGCGATTTACGTGTAACGGCCTTGTTTGATTGCGGTTCATCACGAACCTTTGTAAACTTGAAAACTTCGGTATTGATCGAATCGAGAGGGTTCTTAATTCAAAAATCTCATAACGGAGCAGTCGTAACGGCCGCCGGCCGAAAAGCTGACGTCACGGGTGAAATAATCGTGCCGATAGAATTGGAAGGAACTACCCGCGATATTCACGTTCGCGTTATACCTTCCCTTAGCTTCGATTGTATAATAGGTCTAGATTTCATTTACACATTTGATATAATAGTAGATTTTACAGAACCTAACTGGTCATTCAAGTATAATTCCCTCGTAACTTATAAATTTCAAACGCACTCCCGATTTACTCCCGATATCCAATGTAACGGAATTGTAGCTCTGAACGACGAGCAAACCGTCAGATTGCGGAATTTACTAAAAACAGAGATAGCTCCAGCGTCCGATAAAATAGGTGCGACTACTTTAGCCACCCACCACATAGACGTAGGTGACCATCCCGCGATTAGACAACGAGCGTATCGAGTATCGCCGAAAATACAAGAAGCTATCGATGAGGAGGTTGATAAAATGCTCGCTGACGGAATTATCGAACCCTCACACAGCGAATGGGCAAGTCCGATTGTAATGGTTAAAAAACCAAATGGCTCCTACCGTTTTTGCATTGACTTCCGGCAAGTAAATCAGGCATCCAAAAAGGACGCGTATCCGCTACCGCGAATGGACAGCATTCTGGACAAACTCCGATCCGCCCGGTATATTTCGACTATCGACCTAAGTCAGGCATATTTTCAAATCCCTTTAACTCAAGCGAGTCGCGAGGTAACTGCTTTCATTGTTCCCGGTAAAGGACTTTTTCACTTTACGCGAATGCCGTACGGATTAACCGGAGCACCGGCTACGTTCCAACGGTTGTTAGATCGCTTAATTGGACCAGATATGGACCCATACGCTTTCGCCTATTTGGACGATATTATCATCGCCACAAAAACATTTGACGAACACCTCGAGTGGTTACGATGCGTTTTACGAACTATCCGACACGCGAACCTCACGGTTAACCCTGACAAATGCGAATTTTGTTGCTCTGAAGTTAAATATCTCGGCTTTCTAGTTAACGAATATGGGTTACAAATAGATCCAGACAAGATAGCTCCCGTTGTAAATTATCCGGTTCCCCATACAGTAAAACAACTACGTCGATTTTTAGGAATGGCTTCTTGGTACCGAAGGTTTATTCCAAATCTTGCCTCGATAACCGAACCACTGACGCGGCTTTTGCGAAAAACCCAATTATGGACTTGGGCTGAATCGCAATCTCTCGCTTTTGAAGAAATTAAAAACCGATTAACTACCGCTCCGACGCTATCGTGCCCCGATTTTAATATTCCTTTCGTCGTACAGACCGATGCTAGCAATTGCGGACTAGGCGCCGTTTTAACTCAAGCCGACCAAGACGGAGAACACGTGATCGCATACGCGAGCAGAACCCTATCGGATGCCGAAAGGAAGTACTCTGCTACCGAACTAGAATGCCTCGCCGTTATCTGGGCAATCGGAAAATTCCGCCCGTATATCGAAGGGTACCATTTCACGGTCGTGACCGACCATAGCAGCCTCCAATGGCTTCACAAGCGAAAGAATCCTACCGGTCGATTAGCTAGATGGTCACTAGAATTACTTGGCTATGATTTCACTACCGTATACCGTAAAGGCGCCTTGAATCACGTGCCGGACGCACTCTCCCGAATCCCGGAACCTGATGTTGCTTTAAATTCATTTTCTACCGCCGATGAAGCTACCGCCACTATCGTACCAGATCAATTAACCTGGTACGACCGCCGGAAACGCGACGTCGAAAACACTCCCGGAAAGTTCCCGGATTGGAAAATAGAGACTGGTCATCTATACGTTCGACGCACAGATCCTTTAATCGGTACGTTGGTACAAGATTTAAACGCCTGGAAATTAGTCATACCCGAAGAGCAACGCGAAACTGTTTTACAAGAAGCTCACGATGACCCTCAGTCCGGTCATCCGGGAATAGAGAAAACCTACCGCCGTTTAGCTACCCGTTATTATTGGCCAGGGATGTACCATACCGCTACGGAATACGTGAGGAAATGCGATACCTGTCAAAAATGTAAAGTGACTCAAACTGCCCCCGCGGGTTTAATGGGAAGGCGCATCGTAGAACAACCTTGGATCGTCGTAGCCGCCGACATAATGGGACCATTTCCCCCGAGTAAATCTGGCTTTGCGTACGTACTGGTAATGCAAGATCTCTTCACCAAATGGATTGAATGCGCTCCCCTTAGAAAAGCCACCGGACAAAAGATTAGTGAAACGTTCAAAGATTTAGTACTATCGAGGTGGGGAACTCCCCAGGTATTGCTCACGGATAATGGAACGGAATTTAATAATCGTACAATCAAGGAACTTGCGGAGGCCCATGGCATAAAACATACCACGACACCACCGTATCATCCACAAGCCAACCCGGTCGAAAGGGTTAACCGCGTTCTAAAGACCATGATAGTTACCTTTTTGAACGACGATCACCGAGAATGGGACCGACACCTCTCAGACTTCCGATTCGCGTACAACACCGCGCACCATACCTCACTCAATACAAGTCCCGCTTTCCTAAATCTAGGCCGCGTACCCGAACCGATTAACTCCTACCGACGATCAGCTACCGACAAAATCGAGATAGAATCCACACCTCCAAAATTATGGGCAGAGCGAATGACACATATCCAACTACTTAGGGACTGGGTCACGGAAAACCTTGACGACGCCTTCGCTAAACAAGCGCGATACTATGATCTCCGACGGCGAGATCCAGCTTTCGCTGTGAACGACCTTGTGTTAAAACGACAGCACACGTTGTCGTCTGCTACTCAACACGTTGCTGCCAAACTGGCGCCAAAATTTAGTGGACCTTACCGAATCTCCCGTTTTCTCTCTCCGGTGGTGGTTGAACTACAACAAGTAGATGGGAATAATGTAGTGGGAAAAGTGCATGTAAAAGACCTAAAGACCTATAAAACTTAGCCTTCGTAACCCAACAGCCAAGCCAAGCCCAAAATCATGGGAGACGAGGCCCCTCCACCTGCCTACGTCCTGCGCGGCTGGCGTCGGCTGGAGCCGTTTGCCGAATTTATAAGGTTCATGCCGGTATGGTGCCCGGACCTCGCCCGTGAGATCCGGCTAGCATATATCGAGGCCGAGGAGGACGACCGAACACTCAGAGCGGCCCAAGCAGCCCGGGGGACCGTACGGGAAATGCCTGAAGGTGTGGACCAGGCGGTTCAAACTGACCCACCAAGCGAGACGGTTGCCTGCCCGCCTTGCTGCTGCCGCTGTCGTTATCCGAACCCCACTACCGATCCCTCTGTCACCATCCCACTGATTTCCCCCCTACCCACCTTTTCTACCGCTTCTACCTTTTCTACCGCTTCTACCTCCTCTACCGAACCCCAACCTTCTACCGTTTTCACCGCCTCTCCCGACTCCACCCGTTCTTCTGACTCTCCCGACACTACCGTTCCCCTTCACTCCTCCTCCTCCCTAACTTCCTCTCCCGAACACAGCGGCATGCAGGAAGAAGAATCGATCCGGCCACCACCAGCCAACCCGAGACCAAGACGAACCGTCAGGTTCGCTGAGTCCGGGGCCAGTAGAGCGGACACGACTAGACCGCGCGTATCACGGGCTGAGTCGCCGGACTTCAGCTTCACACCAAAGGTCCGCGTCGACGAACCTCCGACCGCAGCCGTTCCACCGCCCGCACCATCCACGTCGGCCCCAGCACCAGCCCCGGCGGTACGCGACCCTCGAGCGTGCTGCAACTGCGACGAGGTGGGGCACCTTGCACGCCAGTGCACAAAGCCCCGGAGAAAATTCTGCTATGGCTGTAAGCAGCCCGGGTTTACCAAGGCCGAATGTCCACGGTGCCGCGCTGGTTGGGCACTAGACTTTTTGGAGCGGTACCAAGTCCGGCCCCGCAAGGCGGACAGCGCTCATCTTACGGGTCCATACCAGCGCCGGGAACCGAAGGATCCGCCACCTTAAGTGCCCTTCGATTAAATTTCTTTTCTAAATTCTATTTCGGCCTATCTAATTCAAAATTCTATTTCGACCTTCGAGTTTTTACTAAATTCATTTAAATCTTTTTTTTTCTCTCTACCGATTTTTTTTTAAGCTACCGTTTCTCTTTCTACCGATTCTACCGATTCTACCGTATCTACCGTTTTCAGCTACCGTTAACCTACCGTAAAGATCTAACTTCATTTCCGCAACGCTAAGCTATCGGAAAACTTAATTCTACCTTCACCGTTCAAGTCATGGTCTAAATTCCACTTTATTTCTACCGTTTGATTTATCCTCAAATGCGTAACTTCATTTCTACCGATTTAAGCTACCGTCAAAACTTTACTTCAGTTCTACCGTTCCGAGCTGTCGTGAAAATTTAACGTCCTTCCTATCGATTTAAGCTACCGTCAAAACTTTACTTCAGTTCTACCGTTCTGAGCTGTCGTGAAAATTTAACGACCTTCCTACCGATTTAAGCTACCGTGAAAAAAAAAAAAAAAAAAAAAAAAAAAACTCCGATTCTGACTTATTCCGTCAACGTTACCTGTTTCGTAATCACTCTAAACAACCCTCTATATCAACTGATTTCTCGCAAAAACTGTCACTGACTGAAGTAAAGGCAAAAACTCCTGAACCAAAATCAAAAAAACTAACAATCACCGCTCGGATGTACAAGCCAGAAATTACCTAACTCGGTTTTTGTGTGATCTTTTACCATACTTTTCTGATTTTATTAACGGACGCACACTATCATACGTTAAAAACTACCGAAGCATACGCGTTTTCCGTTTCTATCGTCTCTTACGTAATTTCCGTTAATTTTTTTTTGCTAGTGTTGTCAATGGACAACGAAACCAATTATTCGTCAGTTTACGGGTCAGCCTCCATAATTTCTAATAAGAGCCTTCGTGACTTTACCTAGGTAGAAGACCTGCCCGGTCTCCCCCTGGGGGGAGGGAGTTGTAACGCGGCGTTTCAGAATCGCCCGTCACAAGGGCACACAACCGCTATTATTTTTAATTTACGCGTCCTCAGCAGGGTACTCCAAAAGAACTCGATACAAAATAGGCAATATCTACTTTTAACTAATTCTTTTCTGTAAATTCTTTATTTCGCGCTTCGGCGCAAGCTAACAAGATACTTGGACGACCACGATCCCGATCAACAAGGGACCACTATCTACCGTTTGCAGCTCTCGACGACTTCGCCTACTGACGGTCTCACCAGACTACACTGGCTACCTTGGTGCACCTTTATATACACCTGGGGTAGCATCCATCCGAACCTTCCGTATCGCCTCGACTGCCGGTGAACAGGGAGATAAAAATCCTCCCGGCGGCCGGGGGCATCGTTCTTCAAAGAGGAACTAGCCGCCTTCCTATCGACGAGGACCGATTGTGTGGGTCGTGGTCCACGGTTTGGCCAACCGTCTGACTGCACGACCTCAGGTACAGGCAGCTAGCTACTGCCTGTACAAAAGCCGGTGGAGGTGAACAATGAGGCGTCACTCTCCACCCGCTAACTTTGACCGAGAGGCACCCTGGGTGTGCCTCTGTCGAAGAAGTCCCCGAGGATAGGCAGCCTGGACTGCAAACTGGAGCGACTATGAAACCGTACGAGTTGGTGTCAACGACGAAATCGCGAGCAGCACATTGCACAACATCTAGCGGTAATTTTTGGAAAACGTACGACCACGCAGTAACCGATATTCGCCACAGGGGGATGGCCTATTTGCGGTGGGGGTCAAGCGACCAATCAAAGAAGAAGAATCACCTCACGACAACCGCGAGATCGGCGAGCTGAACTACGACCTGCTATTCTACGCTCGACCTGTTGAGGAACAGCTTCAATTTTCCAATTGCTCTCCCGACATCTCTACCGTTTTAAGCTACCGTTCTACCGTCTATCCTACCGCTCTCGTTCTACCGTCTATCCTACCGCTCTCGTTCTACCGTCTATCCTACCGAGTACCTTTATCTTTCTAAATTCCTTTCCTTCTCTTTTCCTTTCCTTCCCAGTTTTGCTATTCTATAGTATAATTTAAATTAGACTCAGTTTGTGTGCCTGAGATCGACCGTTAAGGTAAGGCTTTTGCCTTTGAATTGTACTGGTACGAAGTTGCTCACAATTTCTATTCTTTCTCGTAATATTTATCGATTTTGCGTGAATCATGGTCCACGGTTAAAGTTGCTGTAAGCCGCCGTGTGGCTGCATGATTCCGGTCATTAATATTATATTTATTGTTTCTTGATTGCATCGTGTGATGCCATTTTGTGTGAATCATGGTCCACGACTTCCGTGTGACTGCATGGTTTCAGTAATTCATTAATTTCATATCTGAGCGACCTCGTAACTGCCAAATAATTATCTCTTGTATCTATGACTTTTCTAATTATTTGTGAATCTCTATTATTTTGCTTCCGTATTTTCTATCGTATTTTGAGCCCTATTGGCTTCATATTTTATTCCATACTCTCTTTGTAATAGTAGTGTGCTTTATATTTTATTTCTGTTATTGCTTATTATATTTTTATTTATTTTTGTGCCTATTGTATCGTATATCGAGTTCTACGGAGTACAAGCGAGCGTAGAATCACCCTTAGATATTACCGCATTTTTCTTTGGTACTATTGACCATTTTATATTATTTTTGCCTGTTATTTATTTCCCCGTATTTTGTTAAATTAAGTTCTGTAAACTATTCTTTTGTATTGCGGTGTATTTTCGTATATTTCTTTATTTTGTAAACTCTCCGAAATTCTCTCACTCTCATAACTTTGTATTTTGATATTCTCTCAAAAGTTATGTTTAGGAATTCACTATTTAATTCCTCAATTATGTAACGATTGTAATTATCGAATCTACCGTATGAATAATTCTACCGAAGGCTACCTAGTCGATCGTCTGCCGACTTGGTAAATTGTTACTAAATGTCAATCTCTCATCTTGGTTATAATTTATGGTAAATTTGACGTATCATCTATCGAACTACCGTTACGTTGTTTTCTACCGATCGCAGTAAAATTCTCTCGTTCTAATTAACAGAATAATAATTTTCGTAGTGTCATTTGCAACTTGGGTAAGATCACGTCGCCCAGTGACGTGTAGTTTTAAGTCAACTCTTGCATTATATCGCATCTCTCGGCCTACGTCTATTTTTCTCTGTTAACTACCGTCTCTCGTGTTAAAGCTACCGTTTACTGCTATTCTACCGATAATTTTTTATGAACAACGACAATTTATTTTATTAACTACCGCTATCGATACCATCTCATTTGCCTGTCTCACCTATGTAACCTTTTCGACAATACATGATCGATTGACTTATTCATTTTCCTTTTAACTGGAGTTTATTCTTTATTTGGTTATTTTCTTTAATTCTGGAATTACTGCTAGCTGCCTTGAACTCCGCCACTCTACCGGGATGTACGCGATCGTACCTGTGCCTAGCCAGCCATACAACGGGTTCTCTATTTATCCCTTTTGCACGGTCTTGTGTTAATTTTATTGATTTATATTATTCTTTGAGAATCGACGCTACGCGTCTGGCGCCCAACTTAATTATTTTGTTGTAGTTTAATATTGCGGATAAGTAGAGAATCGCGCCAAAGTGTCAACGGTAAGTCCTCATCCGAAAGTAACAACATTTAGCGTTACAAATTAGCGCTCGACGAGGGGCAGAAAAGACTTAACGTTACAGTACATACATATATATATGTATATATATATATATGTATATATGTATTAAATGCACGTTGTACAGAGTTATATACATTGTCGATGCTGCACGGGGAGTCGGGGGCGTATAAAAGTTACAGAGAGCTGGATGATGGCAGTTTCACCCTGGAGAAGAAGGATCGGTAAGAAGAAAAGTCTCCAGAAAATAACGCGGTATACATATAAAGAGGAATGAGCCACGAGGGAATATAATTTTATGATTTTTTTCCCACTGAGACGCTATAAAAACTGAAAAGATAGAGAACGAGACCGAGAGAGAGAGAGAGAGAGAGAGAGTGAGAGGCGAAGAGGCAACGACCCTTTAAATGTACCTTATTTCTCTCTCTCTTTCTCTCTCTTTCTTCCTATCTTTTCCTAATACTCGTTCAAAGCCGGGAAGATATCGCGTGACATTCGGATCGAGAAATGCAGTCGAATCCAATCGCCGTGAAAAGTGTTTCAAGAGCTATGGTGGTGGTATATTGATTCTCGGTAATGCATCTCGCCATGGGTAAAGAGGATTTAAAAAAAGTTTAACGTTGGCGTCGTTTTCCTCCAGCAAAAACCTGCGACCTCTTCTCTCTCTCTCTCTCTCTCTCTCTCTCTCTCTCTCTCTCTTTCTCTCTATGTATATATATATTATATGTCTACCTAATCGCTATCTGTTCTCATCACCTGATATATCCCGTCGTGATTCTGAGCTCAGCGATTTTCTGGATTCCGGAAAAGAGATGAAACCGCCTTCCCCTCTTCATTCGCTTTGAACCTTGTCTTTTTCAGGGAGAGACATTCTTTCGCGCTCGGTATGCAATAATTCACAGATTTCAATTTATCCATTTATAGGAAAAAATGTTTGATGTCTTTCACTAAGGAGAAATCATAATCGACTAAACGACACTGAAAATAAATTGTATTCGTCGCGAAACAAGGTCAGACACGTAGGTGTGACAGTACATGATTTCGTTAAAATGAAACTGGATGAAAATCTTTTTTTCACTGAACAAAAGAGGAAGAAGAACAATATATGTGAATAAGATTTTGCACAATTATTACGGTACGCGTGTGACGAGAAGAAAGAAAAGAGTGCGAAAAGAGAGAGAGAGAAAGATCGAGAAAAAACGAGGTTACGTTTTTTTTCACGTCAAGAAAATATTTATGCCGTTCATGGCCAGAAAAATTACAAAACTTTCCCTATCGCATATCGGCTACAGGTCGAAGGTACGAGATCCTTCTCGATTTTTCCATCGTTTCGTTATAAATCAGGGAATTCGAAGAAAAAAAAAAAAAATAAATAAATAAAAGAAAAATGAGGTCTACGATCGGATTCCCGATTGTACGGCACTCTTCAAACCAAGTGCCAATCTTTGTTCGGCTGTCTCGATCGCGATACATATTTCGAGACGATGGATTACCATTATACACGTAAACCTATTCGTGTGGTATACCTAACCCAGAATGAAATGTAAAAAAAGTAAAAACGTATCACTCGGGGAAAATAATACAAGATTTCTTCCAGCGTAAGCCTTGAAGAAGAAATATTGTGACGATACTTGAGCATAATAATACTTGGAACGGAATCGGTATCTCGGAAATTTTATAATTATACTTATTTCAAGCATTAAATTTACGACAGCGAGCATTTTCAATCATTATTCGTTATAACGCGATAGTAATACAAGCTTACATAATTTGAGAATTTGGAATTGAGCATGGGGAAGATTCTTTATATACTGCAACGATCGTCCGGCTAGTCGAAACCAGCAGCAAATAAAAAGACGTTGTATTTTCACGATACAACGATTCAACGAAATTGGCACAATTTCGTCACAAGTATACGATTAAGGAAAAATCGTGGGAACCGTCCATCGTCGCTTGTTTTCCCTCCTCTCCACGCTCCGGCCCAACGGAACTTTGAAGAGCTGGTTCACTTGACCCGTGATAATTATGTACCTACTTCATGCACCTCGGTTATTAAAATCTTCAAACAAACGAGAAGAGATCCCGCTAACGATCAAACTCGCAAGTTTAATTAGTTACTTTATGACGTCACTCCCAGCCGAAGGCATGATAATGTCTTCCCGTTTCCCGCTCGTCGTCAATCAATTCGGTTTATCGAGCCAGAAGTCGTACCTTAATTAAGATTACGTATATATATATATATATACACCTTCGCAGGCCGATAATGATGTATACATATAATATACACATTGTAAGAAAAATGGTCAATTTATTAACTGCACCGTTTGAAGTCAATCCAATACTACCTGTTGGCCGTACAAGTGTCAGAGTAAGAGAATGAAATCGCACACACGGGGAAAAAAAAATAATCTAGATTTTACATCTCGTGTGGTGAATATATGGACGGTACCTTTTTGGAATTGAATATACAAGGATTATCGCAAGATTTAAAAATCCGATAATAAGTGTTACTAAACCAATAGTAATAGTTGCAATATGCTTTAGGCAGATCTATTACAATTGATTTGTAGATTTGACTCCAAGCAAATGCGGTCTATAAATTCACTGCAACAGATTTAAAATCTACGTTAAATTTTTTTTTTCGTGCAGTGAAAAAATGATGATAAATAACAAACACGGCATTATAAAGTATATATTATGGGGAAAAAACGAGGAGAATCGATCCGCCGATAGATATTCAATTACACTGGACTGTCTCGTTACGTATAATCACACAGAGATGCGTCGTAAACTCGTTAAGTACATGTAGGTACACATTGTATACCCGGTTGAAAAAGTGATAAAATAATAATTTCCCTGCACGTTTCAGTGCGAAATAATGGGTATAGTTGGTGAGAATGTGTCTTTGCGTAGCTCGAGTCTCTCTTCTCCGAAAGATTTGCGTTCAAGAATCGCCTGGGTCGAAAACCCGGAAGCCATAACCGTCGCCTCGCAATTTTCCAACTTTCTTATCACGCTGTCTCGTACGCGAAAACTTGGCTCGCAAACCTTGATACGTACGAAACACTATGCAATTTTCACGCATATACTCTCCGACTGTAAAACGACCGGAGTAAAATTGCGAACCGCTGTTCATAGAACAACATGCACTCTTTGCGAAAGCCTCGTAAAACGGAAATACAACATAATACAAGGGATGCGAGTCGACCCTTCGGCTCGCTGCGGAATTCCCAACACCATGACGAGGACTGAGTCGAGGGCTGTAGGGCAAATCAACCGTCCCCATCCGGTCCCCGACCCCTTTTCCAGTCGCGTAATTGAAACATATGATGTATACACCGGTGGCACAGGTATAACAGGTTCGGACTAACACAGCTCGCTGATTGATGTTTAATTAATTGGTTCGGGATTACACACGGCGATCAACCGTAACCGTGAAACCGGGTAGCGCGACACACACTCGCACACGCTCTCTCTCTCTCTCTCTCTCTCTCTCTCTCTCTCTCTCACTATCTATCTTTAGCTGTCTCACTTTCCTTCTCTTTCAAAATAACGACGAGAATTTCGTTTGTGAACGAATGTGGATGCGTTAATTTAATTCGCCAACTCCCGAGGAGGATGGAGGAGATACAACAACAATGTTGATCAAACTCCGATTCTATATGCGAATTTTAAACCATCGTTTAAATAATACCAAGTACCCGTAATATCTCGTTTTCCAAATCTCTGCAGTCAAGTTTTCGAAACTTTATGTGAAATCATTGAAATGAAATGAAATCTCTTGGAAGATCTGAGGGAAACTTTGAGTATGTCGTTTGAAAGTTTTGCGATCCTGAATTCTTTGAGTCTGGTATATAGGTATGTATACGCCTAGAGAGAAAAGTTCATGAATGGCCAACCCCTCGGGCATCGTTTCATGCTTCTCGACTCTAAAGTGTCGTCACCCACGACAACACAGGACATATAGGAAAAAGTTCAGCCAGGTATGCGAGTTACACGTACAAGACCGTATACCCATCCGCTGCAAGGAGCGTACAGTTGTCCTTTTTTTATATCTCCCAAGTTTTATTCACGTCTCGAGGAACACGTATGAACATTCCAACGCGATAAGAACGAAGCAAAACCAGTCCGATTACAAGGTTTCCTACGCTACGCAACAAACGACTGATTCCGAGATTGTGACGATGGAGCACGAAGTTGGTCTAATTGAAAATGTAGCCGCGGTCAACCGTACAATGGCATAAAATGACGAGAATCTGAGATGAGAGACGAATGAATGAGAGAGAACACTCGACAACCTGTCTCTTTCCGAATAAATGAAATCTGAAAAAGAGGGTAGGAACATTGGGACCAGAGATACCGGGCATCGACACGGAAGAATCCCGGCACAAGTGCAACGAGAGCGATATGCGCGTTACGGTACGTTTAGGCAACCTTTGTCTCATCTTTTCGTACCCTCTTTTCTTATTCATATCATCGTCGTCGTCGTCGTCGTCGTTTCTTGCCATTGTCCCTCTTTTTTAAAGTCATTACAGCGTCGAATGCCGGTCGTTAAGGAGGCTGACGTCGACGTTAACGTCTTCGCGGATGTCTTGGGTAGATTGTTTCGACGACGCTCCGTTAGGCGGAAGTAATTTTAGTCGTCGGCCGGCACGACGACGAATCGTACCTACACCTATAATCCTGGCCCTCACTGTTCGCCTATCTCCGTCCCAAGATAGTCCTTGCAGTTGTACACGTCGAGCCTGCAGAGGAGTCGTTAGCAGGTGGGACAAACTCGGCGACAGTCAAACCGCGAGAGTAACGTGTATCATCACCCTCCAATTCGCGTTACACCTACCTAATACCTACGCTTGTCCCGCGAGAGAAGGAGGAGGACCCTGTAAGTTCCCTGCCTAACTTGAATCTTAATTGCATATGAATATTCATACGTAGCTATAATACACGATATACGACTACATGCACAGTTGCACCGTCTTACTACTGTGAACCTTGACCGTTGTACCCGTTTGTACGTAAAGAATGCCGAAGGAGGCCGAGAAGGTAGATTGAACAGAGTAAAAGGACAATTTTCGTCGCGTAAGTTATGCAAATTTCATTCGCCTATAATTAACGGAGCAGCGACGCGAACGAAGAGCGATAAAAATGATAGCGTGAGTAGAAAAAAAATCGGCTTGCAATTCTCACTCGCAGCTACGTACCATGAATTAAATACAATGAAATTGACAAGCGACCGAAACTCGCGTAAACTTTACCAATAGGTATACATACATTCGCATGGGTATACGTACAGATGTGAAGTTCGGCGAAAGCTTTGTGCGCCGGTTATACCGATAGATTAAATTTCGTGTAATCGAAAAAGTTTCGGGTGTCGGTGACCGCGATGGGCGACCAAAAAACCGACACATCGATTTGGTATGTCGGAATTAGCCCGCGGCATTGATCGGATGCGGAGGATATTGTCCGACGGCCGCGCTTCGGACGAACATCGGAACTCGGGTGCTCGAGAGCGGAAACGGCAAAGGCCAGACGCGTCGAGGGCGAATCCCCGGAGAATTTGTTCGTAATTTCGGGAATACGGTAATACATCACGGTGCCGGCGGACCATCCGGACCCTCGATCTCCCGAGGACGTCGGATCCTGTATGAATGGACCGGGAACCCATGCCGCCCGTTCCTCCGCGACAAGGCCTGTCGTTCCCGTAACCCATTGAGGCCCCGGCCCAGCGGCAATTAATTTTCGAATCGCTTGGCTGTCTTCGGGTTCGAAGCCTCCGAGATTTCCCTCAATTGGAAACAAGGACTCGCCTGCAGCGATCGCTGACGCGTTTTACACACCGTCGAAGGACCAACCTGACGAACCTGTATTCAATCAGTCTCGTCTTCAGGCAACTTTGTCCGACCGTATTGAAGTTGGTACGGTTATCGTAACGATTCGTCCTGAGGAGAAACCTTTATTTCGTAATCGTTGGAACTTTTTGCATCGCCTGAAATATCGTAAACCGTAATAAAACACGACACATTCATATTTCGAGATTTTAGTTCCTTAAAAATCATTGTAAAATCAAAAAAATAATAATTTTTTCCCCGATGTTTCTTTACGATAACGTCACTAACTTCGACCTTGTTTTACCCTCATATCTTTAACGACAGAGGATCGGATGCCGCATGAGTTTCACCAATTGATACAATAATTGAATAATCCTGAGATTCGAAAACTTTCAATCACGGCGGGGTTGAAATTGTTACTTAAACCATGGGATATTTACGTGAATAAATTTTGACTTTTGTATTATAAAATGATCCCCGGTATCGTATGTTGAACATGATGAAACTAATATAATGCTTATCTTTACACTGTTAGTACGAAGAGATTAATTATCTAGCGTGGCAATACGTCTTGCCTGTACAAAACCGACAAAGAATCATGTTTCTCGCAAACTTGATCAAAGTATACGGACAAAGTTTTCAAGTTTTATATTAGTTTACCGAGACTTGAAAAGTTAATATCCAGGTAATTAGTGATCTTCAATATCCTCTCGGTACGGAAATTCCCCCAAGTTACCGGAGGAAGAAAAATAGTAAAAAGACGAAGCAGAGGAGAAGATGCGACATAGTTATTCATTCACTCGGTACACCTTTATACGTATTATGTACGTTTATAAAACTGTGCACATATCGTTAAAAAATAAACACTTCCGTCGTACGATAAATTGTAATGAAAAATGTAACGTTAGCCGGAAAACTTGAATAGCGAAAAGTTTTGCTACTGTGATCTGTATAAAAGTTTGCTAAGTTACTGCCAGCCTCTGGAGCCCGAGATGCGCGCAGTTGTTTATCCCCATACGAGTATTTGAGCTGTGAAATATTCAGAATATCCTTTGTGCGAAATTGCAGGAGCTGAAGCAATTTCGCAAAATGCACAGTTGCGATCCAACATTGACCAACATTGACGATATAACGTACGTCTAGGTACTCGGTAGGTGGTGAATAAGGTGAAAAGTAATGCGGAAAACACATGAAATCGATAACCCGGAGTTTTCCTAAAAATTTCGTCATTCTCCAATTGTCAAAGAGTTCAGTTTCGGCCACTTGTTTCCTTGGATCGAAAGAATCGTTACATCGCACAGAGAAATTCCCACCTTCGCGTGTCGCGCACCTTCCTCGCGTTGGGTAAGTTTGCCTGCGGCAAGTGCAGTTTCAACGGTTAAAACAAGGCGAATGCTAGGAGAAATGTTGGCGGATAAGGTGTTCCTTATCGCTGCTCGGGGAGTGCAGGTGAATGAGATTCGCGCCACCTCTTCTACTCTTCTATGTACTATATGTACAGTGTATACATGCAACCAGGAAACTTGAACCAAGTAATTCCATGACCTCCAATTAGCGTGGATGCGTGTTTCCCGCCCTCGACTCTCACCATTTTCAGCCACCGTTAGAACCTTCGGCTACGGCGAAATGCAATTAAGAGACGCTCGCGTATCTGCGATGATATCCCGTGCCCGCACGGAAGGCGCTAGAAAGGTTAATCGCGAACTCGTCGGGCGCAACCTTAACCCTCGGCTCCATCGTAAACCGATAAAAGGAAGAAAGTGGCGAAGGGAAAAGACGGAGATGGAGAGAGAGAGAGAAGAAATCGAAGAAACGCGACAACGCGGAAGAGCCGCACCTCAAATAATGCGGCGACACGTATAACATTGCAGGCATCGGCCTGTGTACCTCAAATTGTATCAAAAGAATCTACTGTTTTTCTTTTTCTAAATTCAAGTCGAAAATATTGTTCCAAACGACGAAAAAAGAATGCTAGTTGAGCTCTTAATATTAGCACTAGAAATACGGAGGTAAAATGTAACATGTAGTAGGAAGTTTGAAATGAAATTGTAAGACCAGTCATTTTGACTAGTCTGGTAGTTATAGTGTTAATATTTAGAGGTGCATCGTCGCAATTTTCTGTTTCCCATTTGAATGATATGGGAAAATCTTTTTTTAAACTTTGGAACTTTATAACTCGTCAACGCATCAGTGTGCTGGTAAGAACACAACGTATTTTTGTTAAGGACTTTAAGTAACTTTTGAAAGAGTAAACTTATCATAAAATGAAAACAGACCTTTTTTGTGAGGCGTACGATTTCCCAAAAAAATACGTTGTGGTCTTGGCGGTACACTGACGCGTTGACGAGTTGTAAGATTGCAAAGTTAAAATCAAAAAATTTCCGATGTTATTAATATGGGAAATAGAAAATCGCGCCGATGCACCTCAAAATACGAATCATGTTAAGAGCTCAAACTTGGACAGCATGCTTTTTTCGTCATTTGTGAAATTGTGAAAACTGTGAAAATGAATAGTCGAATTATTTTTACACAGTTCAGTATATCCATAACGCCAATTCTTCCACAGCTAATCATTCGAATACCACAAAAGGGAAATTGGCATTCGTTTGCTCGGAGCTGTTTCTCTCCGCGGGTCGAAAACTAATCGTACGCCGATTTATTCCGAGTTTCTACACACGGTCAAGACCCCGCAGCCAAGAAACTCTCAAGCCTTTGACGTGACAAGATTCCAAGCGATACTCGACGGCAAATATCAGAGAAATATAAACGCGGAGATGGGGTAAATATTTGCTCGATTCCCGTCTCTTCGGTATCTCTGTTCTTGTGTAAATATCTACAAGCCCGCACTGACAGCCCGCAGATATTCGATATATCAATGAAACCAATGTTTCGTGCCGACTGCGAGGCTTTAAAACGGATAGTTCATCCCAAGCTGTACGAGACGAATCTGCCCGCGTCGCCTAACCAACCGAGTTAAATTATCATTCCGTTTCGATTCAATCTGTTATCTGGATCAGTCGATTTGCTGCGATATGATTTCCCCCGCCCGGAGAATGAATATTCCCACCGGATTGAATTACCGACTATCTTCAGGAAACAACTCAGGATATTATTTGGTCCCGGGAAAGTATCCTTAAATCTGAAACATTGAATCGCAAAAGGCGTTCCGAGAAGAATTTACGTTTTCAACATATTCACGCGAGTGAATCTCGTTCAAGTTTTTTTATCTCTTGTCGATGTGTATTTTTTGCTGTTTCGTCTCTCGCTTTTTCTCTCTCAGTCATTCTCCTTCTTCTTTTCGGAAAAATTTCATCTTCCTATTACCACATTCTGTGACAGAGCTTTTCCCCTGTCCGATGTGCCAAAGAAATAGGTACGTCGTCGTATATTTCCTGACACCATACGTCAAAAGTAAAGAAAGGCGTCGACCGAGTTGACACGGATACCAAAGTTAGCGGAACGATCTTACGTTTGATAACCAAAAAACTTTTTCGAGACGCTCAGTGGCAGCAAATTCCCGCCTTCTACATAATGTATACAGGTATTTTTTCTTCATTTTCATTCTAACAATCAATATATTTTTTCCAATACCTACGTGGAAAGTTCGATTTAGAAATCTGTGAAGCGTGTGTAAAATACCCCATTTCCAAACAGAGTGATAAAACAACGTTTTTCCTATTTTTCGCACTTCTACAAGATTTTCCAACTTTGTGAAATTAACCGAAAATGAGCCGAATAACAAGCAGAAATCAATTTGAAACATAATATGCTATTAGTCACAAATTTCTATTCGAAAATGACTTTGTTTTTTAATTTTTTCTAGAAAGACATTTTTAAAGAAAATTAAATTTTTTCTGATTATTCTGGAAGAACTTTTAAACGACAAAGAGGCTCGAATCTTTTTACGAGTAACTCCCTTTCGGAAAGATATCGTAACGAAGACGCCAGCACCGATGCTTGGGTTTAAAAAAGGAGAGAGATAGAAGCAGAGCGTACTGGATGAAGAGTATACACGCATATACCTCAGGATTTTCATAATTTTATGAATTACATAATTATCCGAGTTATCTGGTTCAAAGCGCTCGACATCGCGAGCGTGATAAATAACACCGCATATAAAATCCGTTTCTTTCCGCCAGTTTATTAATTAATTTCCCTCGGGTTGGTGACTTTTTTTTGGAAAATACGGCAAAAAAAATCTGACATAAAAAGATCAACACAGAAGGGTGCATAAAAAAATCGGAGCGTCCAGATTAACGATTATTTAATTGAACGCGGGACAAAGAGGTGGAAAAAACTTTGGTATAAGAAACGAGAACATCCTGGTTTGAAACTATACATATAATAATAATAATAATAAATTCTTTTCTCGGAAGGCATACAATTCATTTAGGTCACAAGAATTCTACGGGATAGAAATTTTTACTTCCGTTCCGTAAATTGAAAGAAGAACAAAGTTTCCGCTACTCCGAAGTTATATAAAACGTAACGAAGTGGCTGTCCGTTACGGTGTGCTTTATAAGTTGGAAAAATTGAATACAAGTGAAATCCGTTGATTTATCGGATAAAACGATAAGATGATGGGAGGCCAAGCCGTTCGCCCATGCACCGAGTGCGACGATTTAATTTTGTCACATTTCTTATTCCGCATTTTTCATCGGCCATGAAAAACGAAAAGAAATCGGACCGGGAAGAGATTTGTCTGCAGTGTATCAGGCGAGTCGAGCCGCATTCGAAATGAGTAGGAAGAGGAATTTGGCCGACGTGGAAATCCTGAATTTTTTATACGCGTAAAGTGTGATCTATCACGAACTGTCAAGTCCGCGAAGAGACGACCAACTAGCTTTTAATAAGCCAGTTTCAATCCTTATCTCATCCGCGGAGCTTTATTGCTGCATAACGTAACACGTACGTGACTCGATACAAAGTTTATAAGCTGTACGCCTTACGCCTCACCTCGAGTTACGGATGGTTCTCCTTCTGGAAAATTTATACCTCTTGCAAACGGATTTAACCTGACTTCGACCGTGGTAACCACCCTGTGATAGATTTTATAAACAGGTATCAGCCTGCTGTTTAAATTAGACATTAATTACCCGTGCACTTTGCGTAGCAGCTGCAATACAACAGTTTGAAACCCCTGGAGCTAGGTACAAACTGAAAGAGACAGAGTAGTCGAGGAGCGGGAGGTTGATCGAAGCAAGCTTCCGGCGTCAATTTTCTCGTCAAAATATATCTCGAGTTGGTAAAGTTCATCTTCTCCGCAGTCCGAAGACCTTGCCTCGTCGTCGGATAATCAAAGATCAAGACGTGATAGAATCAATCGGAGCAAAGGTTCGATAAGTTAATAGGTAATAGGCATATATACTCGGTGTGGTAAAATACACAGTGATGAAGTATAGGTCGATCTAATTTTAGACCTATCAATTATCGCTGAATTAATTTCCATCCCCCGACCGAACAACTAGCGACTGCTTATACAAAGTCGGCGAAGTATGTATTTACCTTCGAAGTTAGTTTCACGGTTCATCGCATGCCAACAAGAGATAGGTAATTCGGTTATTTCAAGGTCACCCACGTCACACTTTGTCCGTCGAATTGATTTAATGATTAAACGAAACTTTCTACAGTTTGGAGTTCGTTCATTGTTTATGTATCTTTGCATCGAGTGCCGTGCAAAGCAATCCGAACCAAGTTTTATTTTCTATCAATCAAATCCGTAACCAATTTCGGAAATTGAAATACTGTAACAGCGATAACAACGAAACACATATTCACTCGCATTTTGATTTCATTCCCAGATTCGATTTCATATTCACACGACGCATCGGTACGGATTTTGATTTGCGTTTGGAAATTTTTACAAATAAATCTCCCCCCCCCCCCCCCCCCCACCCTCCCCCTCCCCCTGTCCCTAGATTGAATAAAAATCCCTGAAATCGGATGGGATTCTTTCCCGAAGATAAAGTGGTACTCGGGAAAACAGAATAAGCAAACGAATAACCGTCCGACGATTCAATTTGACGCAGGTGATAGTTATTATGTTTTTTTTTTTATATACTTCTGTACCTCTACGGCTATTTTCGATTTATTAAACTTACTTATTATTTCAAGAAATAAAATGGATAAAAAAGAAATTTTTCCGACCCCAAATTTTCTCCTCCACAATCACCAACAGAAATAGTGTGAAATAATTGAACCAACTATTGGCAAAGTAGAAATCGTCACTTTCGTTAAGTATTCACATATAGGAATACAGATCCACCTTTATTTTACCTGTACTTTATATCTATTATGCAAACGGCTTGTTGCACGGTACAATGCGGAATTATCTTTGAAATAACAGACTTGAACATAAACTTTGAGGAATATCGATTTGAGATGCAAAATACTTTGCACAATGACTTGAGTTGTTATAGCATAGTTTATTTAATATACCTAGGTATAATTACTGAGAAATGATCACGCAACCTTCATACATACCATGCAACCCAATTTTATAATTTCCATTTTCTCGTCTTCTCGGCTATTTCTGCATTCGCTCGATTTGTCTTCTCACGCAAGTACAGCTTCTGTGAATATCTCGCGTGTTTGATATTAATCAATTATACAAGGTGTAAATTGCGAGAAGAGATAATTACACAATGCATAATATCCCAATGACGACAAGCAGCGTAACGAAGATGCGACAGAGCAAACAAAAAAAAAAAAAAGGGAGCAACAAACGGCACGTGTTAACTTTCGTGAAGTTTTTTACTTTTATTTTATTTTTTTTGTTTTCTTTCGCTCAGCTGATTGATATCTTGTTCTTTTTCACCCCGCCACGCGAAACTCGCGTCTCTCAACGTCTGCAAGTGGTGAACGAGATATCGATCAAACCGTAAAACTGAAACCACCTTCTGCAAGCGGCACCTGCCGAGTATTAAATCGCAGCGATGATTCGAGGTCGAGAAAAGAGGACAGAAGCTGAGAAAGAGAGAGAGACAGAGAGAGGGAGAGAGAGAAGAAGTGAAGAATAAAAACGAAAAGTAAGCCCATAATAGGCGGATTTATCGGTGTCTTTAATCCAGACAACGGATCCATCCAAGTTGTCTCCACACAGCTGTAAAGTCTGCAGCTTTTTCACCAAGGCAAAAACGTCGCGGGGCATAGCTTTATACACTGTATGTCCGCGGTTAAAACGCGAATCGATGACGTATTGTAAAAATGAATCATCGATCACAGGGAGGAACCGGCAGAGGTAAGCGTAAGTCTTATACGGCACGAGGAATGAAGTGGACTTGGAAAAAAACATAATAATGATAATCCAATACAGAAATAAAAGTATATGGAAGAGAAACACGAGGACGGTGAGATTGAGAGGTGATATAAGAGAGGAAGATAACGGGGGGAGGCTTTTACTTTCGCACGGAAAAAAAAGAGGACATTCCAACGCGATCACGTCTCAGCACTAAACCAGTGGTAATGCTCAGCCTTAAGTAAGACCTACGCGGCGACTTCCGACTTCCCGTTTCACATACGTGACTCCGTACATTCGCGTTACATTGCCATACGCACTGCATTTAGGCATACACGTACGCTGTGTACGAAGCATTCCATGAAATCTCGATCAAGATTCTACGTCGATGTCTCGGATTGGTTTTATCATTTTTTCTATAATAGTACACGAGGAAAAACGCAAAACGGTAAACGTTTAACTTGTAAAAAACTCGTTATATTACAGAGTTTTACGTAGGTAAAAAAAAAAAAAAAAAAAAAAAAAAAACTCCGTAATTAAACTTTCAATTTGAAAAGTTCTCTCAAACTGATTACACGTTACGGTTTTCTCTGTTACTTCTGTACATGGAAAAAAAAAACTGTCTGGGTTTCATGCTTACAAAATAGTAAAATCATGTCGGTTTTTCATTTTATTTTCAACAATGACGCACCTTTGCGAAATTTTCTAAATAATTTCAGAGGACCACACGAAACCAGATGTTTATACTGTAAAAGAAAGAAGTTGTTCCCTTTCCAGAATTCACTGGAAATCGGTAATCTAACTGTTTAAGAATTTTTAGAAGGTGAAGCTCACAGCCGACAAATAGGAAAAAAATCTTCAACGCGTGCTCAGATGTCCGTTGGATCTGCAATGTTTTCATAATTTTTGAAATAAAAATAGCAGAGATATCGTGAAGAAAACTGAAATTTACGATTACTGCGATAACTCGGAGAAAAATGGAGTTAGAAGGTTAAGATTTGGTACAAGTCAGTCATTTACCAACAAAATGCACGAAAGATTACTTGCAGAATCTATTTCGAACGAGGTCACTCTTGGCATGCTTACCCCACTATTGCTTTTGAACAAACCTATATATCTGCCACTTTTAACAGTGAAAAATTTCCGATAACTTCATCTTTATACGATTGACGCGCAGCCTAATAAGTTACATTCGGAGCATGAATCAATTTCCCCAAAATACTTCCATAGAAGTGAAAAAAATTTAGGAGTAGGTACTCGTTCATGCCCGTGATGTATATATATATATATATATATATATATCTATATCCTCCTCCCGCCGTTTTAGTTTATACCACACAATATCATAATTCATACCGCGATAAGCGTTTAACGGGAATAAACTAGCCCTTGGGGAGTGAGAAAGAGAGTGAGAGAGAGAGAGCCGGTCGCGGTGACGAGCAAAAACTAACGGAGCCCATAACAGCGATTGTTTCTTCACTGACCGCCCTGGGAATTTAAATTCCGACAACAGTCAGCGTCAAGCAATTACATCGTAACCCTAACAGTTTACAAGCCGAATATAATATAATACATGTATAATACATGTATAATACATACGGCAAAACCTATCGAGCTAAATATACATTAAATTAATGTATAAAATTACTATATATGTATATTTGTTATTTGTCAGTGTACGGAATCGGCAAACTGGAAAGCGGACCGTCTAATCGTTTTTTAATTACTCGACCCTTTATCTCAGGAAGAGATCCGGGTCCATCCGGGATAAAGCTATAAGCGAATAGGTCCTAATTAAATATGTGTTTAATTAGAGGCAAGACAATAACCAAGGGTTAACCTTTGCCCTCCTCGTACGATCCGGGATTTAGACCCAGATTTTGTCCCCCCTCCCTCATTTCCCCCGATTTCCCTCAACACGTACAAGGCACGAAACTCACCCCACGATTCGGCAAATACACGAGCATGACTGTAATGTCAAGGAATCACTTGGCATTCCAACATTCGCGACTTGTATTGATTAACGTCACGGATGTTTAACTTATCGCATAACCGCTCTGCAGATCTGTAGATCAGTCCTACACTCGTATGTATTAATAATATACGGTGGGTGGAGAGACCTGAATTATATCTTTCGAAGAATGATAATTGGATAGTGGAGAAAAAGGTTGATAGCCAGAGAACGCGCGGCGTTGATGAACCTTTGCGTCGCGACTGCCGCGGAAAATAAGCCGATCCCCGATCGTTCGGACAATTATTTCAAAGTTTCATTGCAGATTCACCGTTGATTATGGCAGACATACCTCATGCAGTCACCAAGGTTATCATCCAGACGAACTTTACAACCCTTTTACTACCCGGTCGTAAAAGCACTCGGACCGGGACTTCCGTTTCTACCGATGCAATGATACGAATACGGGCCAATAACTGTGCACAGCACGACGAACGGCAGCCGCACGTATCTGTGTACGAACTACGTATGGATGGAGTTGAAATTTCAAAGCCGTGTCCGTGATCGGCTTCCAGATTACACGTATATTTATACACATGTACATATACATGCGTATAACACACGTGCACACCGTTTTACCAACTTCATCCCGCATCCCCGCGTTATTCGATACTCCGCAGATACATTATATTTTTTACCTTTGCATAACCACATCTGCAAGTACAATTTTCATTCGCTCAACCATTTGACTTGTACCTATATGTATATATATACAATATTTCTCGGTTTATTTGTTGAATCGACAATTTTCATTCCCATTGATCTTGTTTACAGTCCATCTAACATCCCTGAGCGAAATCATCCGAAATAAGGTATGAAAGCAGGGATGTCTGATATTTAGGTAATTTTATATCTTTATTTTTATTTCTTTTTTGAACGCAGTGAAACTCGTTCACCTGCGTATATCACGTTCGTTTCGACCCTCCCACATTCGTTCGCGCGAATCCGAGATAATGGTTCATAAATCAATTAAACCTGTACCCGACGACATTGTCGGTCATTGTAACTAATGAGCTGCGGGAGAATTTCGCCAGGTTGAAAAACTTCGAATAGCCGAGATCTCCGTAACCCAAGACTTATAATCGCCGACATCCACGAAACGCGTCACACGGTCTACCGACGAAAATTCACCAACCTTACCTTGAAGGTGTGATGTAACGCAGATACACACGCAAAGCTCGGAGTTCTTTGAGAAAATTTTTCAAGCCTTGAAGAAGACATCCTTTCATCCGGTTGGCGTGAAGAAATACGACGAAGAAGAAACGAAGGAAGGAAGCGAAAAAGGATATCGAAAATCAGCTGCCTACGTGTATATTATGGATATCCGTACCGCCGGATCAAACAGAGCTTTTACCTGGGCTAACAGAGTCTTCACTCTTTGTTCGATGGATCGAACAAAAAAACCTAAATTGAATCCAAAGAACTTCAATTCAATACTGGTAGCCGTTCGCATATCGTACGAGTCAATTTTTTTATTTTATTTTATTTTTTTTTGCCACAGTAAAAAAACACCTACCGAAACTTGAGTATTGATTTCGTGATAAATAATAAAGAAAAAGTAAACATTAATTTTTGAAATGTCAAAGATACCGCGTGGAAATTGTACGCATAACATGTAATATCCTCTGCGATTTTGAATTTTTCACCAAGGTTAGAGATCAGGGTCTGGTTTGTATCGATAATGTAATGATGCACCTTTGGAAAAATTCGTTATTTATCAGCTTTAAAATTACTTGAGATCTAGTGAATCGTTACTACAACATCGATAAACTCAGATTTTGTGAATTCAACTTATTCACGTATTACAAAGGTGCGAAATAGTAATTTTCGTTTCACCGTTTCGATACCAACTTCAGCCTTGTCGTTAGAGACTGAAGAGAATATGGCTACTTGGAAGCTGTTTGAAGCACACACGCGCAGACACCCCGAGTACCTGAGGTTTCGCTAATTAATTTGATACATTATCTCAGAACCGCGAAACAGACTCCGCTCATTCCTCTCTTCGCCACAACAGACCGAAAGCTCGCGTCGCCACTCGCTCTAAATCAGGGAGCTATTATACCTTCGTGAAATTCGAGAGATTGAAATTTGTGAAGTTGTTGTAACATGCGCGTGAAGTATCAGTTGATAGAAAGCTCGATCGAAAAGTTGAGCACTTTGCTTATTCTGAATTCTGTTTTATTTATATTTATATATCGTATAATAATAAGAGCACGATTTGCGACAATACAATTGGTTTTAATTTTTTTCAACTATGGCGTACCGTTAACGTAAATTTTGAAAAAAACCTCAATCATTACAGAACTTATAAGAATTGTAAAAATGATAGATTCATAATTTTGCTCGAAAGATAATTCTTTTTTTGGCCTTCATAACATATTAAATTTTCAAATAAATCGATCCACTCAGTCGTGAAGAAAAAGAATTATTTTCCATTTTTTACTCATTTTCATTCTTCTCACAAAACTTGGATCAAAATCTGAAATTTTCAGGATCTCAACATTTCGATAGTACCCACGTATCCATATAATATCATCATAATGTTCACAAAAGGCATTTTTACCCTGCTTATTCCCCCATGGCCTTTGACGGTAACTCTTTTATCCTAAATCCGTGAATTCTCGACTGTCGCGAAATTACTTCGGAATTATACCTTAAAGTATAAACTTGTAAAATTTTCAAAAGAGAAGAAGAAAAAAGAAAAACGAGGAATAAATCTCGTTACAGCAATCATCGCGCCGCGCTTTCGTTGAACAAATTAGCGATAATACCCAATTTTAAATTAATCCTCCGCAAGGGAAAAGAAACGACGAAAGAATCGCCTCGAACAAAGGGTTGTTAAATGACTACATTACCTGCTTAAGTGGCGCGGGGAAACTTCATTCACCGTGTCGCGCCTCCGCAAGTGTTACGTCGTTAATCAGCCGAAGCGACTCGTCCACCGGCCTATTCAGGATAATCTTCGAGGAATTCCTCGAAGCAATAAATGGCTCGGGGGAGAAAACTTTCCCCGATACACAAAATTCAATATCAACCTAGAGCAAGGATCCCCACCTCTCGCCCTTCACCCTTCACCCTTCACCCTTTCCGGATAAGCGGTTGCCGGCTTTGGTCACGGTGAACATTTCGCGTTGCACGGAAGCTTGGTGTCTCGTTAACGTTCTCTAAAGAGAGTTTCGTACGACAAAATAAATAAACTACCATCGTGGGTTTGGACAGTGACAAATTGAGGTTGGCTACGTAGCTCGGTTGCCTACTTTCTTCCCACTTTTCCTTTTTCTTACCCTCTTTTTTACAAACTAGCGCCGCTTTTATCATGCGGAGTATCGCGCTGGTATGTGCATTATACCTCTTTACACCCATGTGTGTAGGTACAATAATCCGGGGACGTAGGTGAGTCGCATCCGAATACAACGACATAGCACCGATCTCACTGGATCTGACACTTAAAGAGCTTCGCGATACGGACCGACGATGTGCTTAAAGAGTTTTTCTTTCCCAACTCCCGAGATGAGTTTTAAGCTTCGGACGAATCTACATACCGACTAGATGAGGCGAGACGGGATGACAGGTATAAGACCGGCAAAATGATGGCACAAACCGGTGGTATAAAGTCTTGAAAAGAAAGACTGTATAAATTAAACGTTTATAGCAAGCTAGAAATTGCGGTGCTTGCAGAAGTTATTTCTTTCCATCATTTCTCGTTTGTTTTTCAACGTTTCTTTTCATCTCTTCTTCTCTCTCTTTCTCCCTGACACCAACAGCGAAAATCTGCGAGACTTTAATTTACATCGAAAATTTTTCTTATCGCGGCAGAAGGATTACTATTTTTCATCAGCTACTGCGGTGTGAAAAACGAAAAATGAGAATACGTTAAACGTGTTTACCGCGACGAAATTGCATTAAGATTTTAATCAATTTCTCAGAATGGCAGAGACCGCCTTTACAACAACTTCGTACGCAGAGTTTCGAGTCAATTAAAACGAAGCCATTCCAAGCAAAAGTAGAAATATTCTGTTGGGCATAGATTCACGGTTTGTCCTCGGAAAATCCATTCATAATTATAGTAATAATAGAACTGGTAATCTAAAATTGCAAGATGTTTGATCCTTAAGTTTTCGATGAAATCGCATTCAACTTTTACCATTCAAAACTCCGTTTCGACCATGAACGAAAATAAGTTTTGAAATATAACAGCTGTGCAAAAATTTATGACAACGTTGGAAAACCAAATTCAATAAAAAAATTCAAGAAAAAAAAACGAGCAGAAAAATAGCGCGCAATGTTTCTCTTTTTCGTCTCTTCTGCAATTCAAATTTCATATTGCCCCACGCAAGTTATCTTCTGAAAAGGGTCAGAGTAAACGAATGGAATGCGCAAGTATAAAATGTAATCCTCATCCGACCGCATTATGAACGCAAGTTAGTTCCCATGAAATTATGAGCATCAGCGAGCTAAATTACGGAAGCAAAATTTGAGCAATTCTAATTCCGTATGTTTATCCACACTTTGTGTTACTCCAACCTCTTGCTCTAGAATATGTAATTAACCAAACCGCTGATGTGGCAGAAAACCTTTTGGAAAATAGTTCCAGGATACGCTTTTACTAGTCTATAATTGTAGGTTAAACAAACTGTGAAAAATAGTTGGCGGTAGAAAAATCACTCGGTCTTTTAATCCTGCCAGCCAAGATTGAAAAGAGTACGAGGAATAAACTTGCGTCAATAAGTTTGATTTCAGCTTTGATGTATTACGTTAATTTGCATATAAATGTCCGGCCATTGTAGATTCGTATAATTCGCATTATACGGGCATCGCTGTTTTGCCATTAGGTATATGTACATTTTCAAGATTGTTTAAAGAATGATAATATTATCTATTCCAAGAGAAATCGCGTTAGTCAAGAACAAGCGAGGAGCAATGGCAATGTTTAAATTATTCCAATTCGATCCATTACCCCATTTCTCGATCGAAGCTTTCAGTCACGATCAGATTAACCCGATCAGCGACCCAAGGGATTTCGTCTTTTCGCTTCGCCCATACCAGGAGACACTTCAATAATCTTTTTTCCTCTCACACCCCCGTCGAGGCTATTACTCTCCTAAGTTAATCGACGTTATAGCAGAATGACGATGCGCCGAAACATTAATTACCCTAACTTAAGGGATGAACGATCGTTTCTCATTGACTATCCCCACTGGAACCGGCTCTCGATAACCGTGGTAGTAAAGTCCGTAAAACGATCGAATGAGAATAAAAGAAAAAAACATACGAATGGGGATGAAATTGCAAGTGTTACAGAAATTAGATACTCGGATAAAGAAAAAAACCTTGATCGTATGCTTATTAACTTTCTGTCTTTTCTTACATGTAGTATGAACTTCGCTTTCATGACTCCGTGTACCAAAGGAATCGACAATTTTAGAAAAATTTCGGTTTTCCAAAGTTTGACCATATTTTATTACTCAAGAAAAGTAAGATTTATAAAATACGATACGCCATGAAGATTAAGTTGAAAACGCTACCGTAACGATGCTTGTTCAGGAAAGGTCGCTAATTCGCATCTTTATGACTTACCGAAATTTAGTAAACCATTGTAGACAGAATTATATGCACTAATTCTGAAAATCCAACTCCTTCAACGTCATCCTAAAATTGTTCAATAATAATTTTTTTCTCCTGACGCATGGTTACGTTAACTTTTCTTAACTTCAGCCTCATGATACGCCATATTTGACGGAGGTCCGAGATCCCCTTATCAAACGGTAATACAGAGTGATTTCACGAGGAGTGAAATTTAACTCCCCTGCAACGCATTTCTACGTAAGTACTTGTGCAACAAAATCCTGTATGTAAGATAGGAAACACCTGTGAGGTGGGTACTCTAAAAGCACTTCAGAAAATTCTCACGCGTGAGAAGAGAAGGAGTTCCAGAATGCTGCCATGGGGGTTGCCTGCGAAACGGTTTGCGAAAATACGAGCATTGTAAAAGGGAGTAAAACACGAGAGCAAACTCTAAGGGAAGCGTTTGCATAGGGTATCGGGGATCCGAGTAACAGGGGTAAAACAGTACTTTATAGGAAACCCTCGCGGAATACAGATTGAACCGAATCATGAGTGATCGTCCAGCCCTTCGAAAACTCTTGGAAAATCCGCCTTTCCATTACTGCGTCATGAAAATGCATTGCGATTTCAAGGTTTACGCGAGCAGCCTGAACCTTTTTCCAAGAAACCTTTCGATACGAATACCTAAAATTGCATTTTTTGCTTCCGTTTACTTCGGACTGCAAAACCTCGCGACTGATTTGGAGGTGTACGAAACTCGTAAACAAATCATGAGCGATGAATAATTGAGCGATATCCCCGATTATGACAAGGCAGTGGATAGTAATTATGTACCAGCCTGACTCCTGGGTATTAATTAAACCGTGATACACGCTCCGCAGCGTGTGTTGTGTAATTAACCCTCTGGTAGACTTTGAACAATAGCAGTGACTACGGATTATCCGTGCCGAAATTTACTATCTGGTATTACATGCTACCCGCGGCCCTGCAGGTATAATAGAAATCCTGTGAAGATAGAAAAGAAAATAAAAAAAAAAAAAACAACCCACGTGTATTTCATGCATGCCACCTAAAAAGCCTGACAATAATTCGAGCTCTCAGAATGAGTAGCAGAGGCAAAAATAAAGGCGAGGGAATACGAAAGCAGGGAAAAACGGCTCTCGAACAAATGTTATTTCAATATTATATTATTGGAGTGAAGAATATACATGGATGGACTGTTCGTAACCCGATGTTCATTCGAATCCATGAATAAAACAATTAGAGATATTTCAAGGAACAGAAAAATGCAAATGACCGACCCCGCAGCCCCGATCATGTATACATATGAGGCATTCTACACCAAATCCATCCACGACAAAAAGTCATCTTTCACAGAGCTTTAGATTTTTTAGACTACGAGTTTGATTTTTACTGCTCCCAAAGACCCAAGAACCTAATTTTCAAACGAATGCCCCGATTGATTGGCTTTAAATTTTTCTCGTCATGTATACACATGTATACACATGTATATGTGTACATAATTGTATACGTATACAAGGTATCTTCTTTGAACAAAAAAAAAAGTTCCGGTTTTACCGCATTTTCACCGCCGGCTCGTATCAACCTCTCCGCTTACGCGTCACTCATATTACATACAGAGCAGACGTCTGTCCATTGATTAAAGTAATTATTATTATTATAATAATCTTGGGGAGAAAAAACAGACTAAACATTAACCGTACAGCCCGAAGATGCGGACTGTGTTTCCAACCCATCTGACATCTTTATTATAATTATACATTCCTCGGCGCAATGGAGAAAATAATATGTACATCAGTGTATCAACGAGGGAATTGAGAGAATCGAGCTCAACGTTCGTCGTGGATAAATTTATGTAATTGCTTTCGCACATTTCACATTCTTTGAGGGGGAACTCCGGGGAAATTTCGATAATATCGAGTTTTTTATTTTTGAAATTATTAAAAAAGATGTAATGAAAAATTCCTTCTAACAAAATTTAGATTATGGTAGCGTGTGTTGTGAAAAAAAAAAAATTCAATCTTCAGCGATGAAAGTGTATTGCGGATTAAATGTTTAGGAATTACCGTAATTATCGTAGAGATATCAAAAACTTTAGTTTCCCAGCTGTGTGAGCATCGTAAAAACATCAAAAACTTCAAACACGTTTTATACATTTTCGAAATTGCTCAAAAAGTAATCAATTGCATGACTTTCTTTAAAGTATAATGTTCGAATCCTTAAGGATTTTCCCTGAGGTTATACCTAGCGTTATAATTTTTTCTGCATTTACAACATCCGTATTAACAACGAAAAATCAAAAAACTTACTTTTTATCGCGTTTGCTGTGAATTTTTCAACTTTTCATACATATACATATATATCCGCCAAACAGTATAATTACCGCGTAATTAACTTATTATTAGCTTTAAAGAGAAAGTTGGATTTTCTCATTTTTCGTCAGGTTACAGTCGACTCCTCCCATCGTGCCAATTCAAAAATTTTAAAATCCCTAATTCATCGACTTCGATCGTTGACTCTGGACCAATTATTTCGACAAAAATATTCATACTGTACTTATATTATAACGCACACAAAATTCTCGTCGCTTTGTGAATGGCCATTTTCGAAACCGTTTCCCAGGCAACAAACAGGAAGAAGAACGGAACATTCGATGAGAATAAAAAAAAAAAAAAAAAACGCTGATTGTTCCGTCCAAGAATGTCGGAAAAAACGGGTTTCCCCTTGTCATCTGGGAAGCGGCCAGCCGACAGAACCAACGGAATAATGGAAGACGGTTCTCAAAGTTCGACGAGCATAAATTCAGGAGACAAATATGAGTAATCAAGAATCGGTTCCTTCGGCGAAGAGACGATAATTAATCGACGTCAGGACAGATGTTTCCGCTCATCTTTATAATAGAGGACTCGCGAAACGTATTGTTTAATAAACGAGCGTGTTACGGCGGTGCCATTTCCGGTTCAGCCGAGGCAGAGAGGAAAATTCCACGTTTATGATCCAGCTCCTGTAACGAATTTGCAAAATGTCTGCGGCACGCGAAGTTCACGGGTTCAATATCCTTGAAAACAGATCGGGATCAAATGGATTATACCTGCATCAGGCGTTTGATTGAAGCCGTGATTCGTTGATTCACTGCGATGATCGATGCGTCGGACAACCGTGATTTGATTTTGAATTTGATAAAGAGCTTAGTCCAGTCAAGGAGTTTCTGTACGATTTTCAGCTAGCAACAAGTAATTTTGAACCGTAACAATTATCGCAACATTCGATTCGCCAATAATTATTATACCCCATGAGTTGATTCCGATGAAATGTAAATTTTAATTAGAAATTGAATAATTATTCTCGTGTATTCGCATCGTCCGTCATACGTTACTTAAGAAGGTCTATAAAGCTTCTACGTTTGCGATACCGTGCCTATATTGGATTTCGACGAGGCGTCATCAAACCGGCGGAGTTTGAAATTAAGTGAAATTGAACTTGAGGCATTGTGGAAGGAATTGTCTTTAATTACTTAAATACCTCGACCTAATTATAGGCGATACCTTTCGCGAATCATGGGTATAATTATTACTCGGTCGAAGCCCCTTATGGAGAAAACCTTTATGCCCGACTCGCCGATACTGCAGATGAGATTCTGAATCCCCGCAAGTTTGTATTTCACCGTTCAAATCAACGGCAAAAAACTTTTCTCATCGTATTTCAGTAGCGCCGACCGAATGAAGACGAACGTTCAAACACACCGAGCAGAGAAAATCAGACTACCAAATGGCTGATTAACCTGGCAACCGACGCTACCCCGTAAATACATACATACATAAACGTAGAATACCGAAAAACGAGTAGCCGGTAATTAAGATAAATTGAAAAGCAGTCGCTAATCTTTTCAAGAGGTTAAAGCAACGGCAATTGCCCAATCAGACTGATACCACCTTGTAGATTTTCATTAGGCCGGAAAGCGTCAAAAGGGTTCAGATCGCCTCGGGCAAGGTGTATTGGCGAAGACGGTTACTGTACATGTACATAAGACCACAAGGGTTTCTCCTAAGCTAAACATTCCGTCCCAACCCTGCTCTCTGCTAACCGTTACACAAACCTTAAATCCACTCGAGTATGTGAGCCGGCGTTTTTGACATGACAATTTAACCTCGGTTCAACGTGATATTACTCGATATAAGCACCGTAATAAGCATCCAAGGAGCAGTAATCATATTCTACGACGACATGCAGCCGTATAACAACGATTCATTGCGTCGAGCGTTCACCGCTCTGATCCTCTATCTAATTACTGAGACGGGCACACCAATTAACGACGTATTAAGGAGGTACCGACAAATCATGTGTGTGCACATGGAACGGTACAGCAGGGGGAAGAAATTGATCTTATTGAACCAAGTACAGAGAGCTGTAAATTATCGTGCAGATGTACAAGTCAACCTTTGATCCTGGTAGACAGGTACCTACCATCTAGTATATTCGAAAACGGATCAGATCGAATGGTTCTGATAATGTGGTATTGGTTTTCTATACTTCTCGGAACAGATGCTATGAGATTAATTCCGTTCTCATCTGCTTTCGCCGAATTGCTGATCTACCTAAACAAACGCAACAACATTGAATATTCGGGCCACGACCTATGAGACATTCTGCAGCAACTAATATCTATCGAAATATGATTTCAGGTATTCGTGATAATGACGAAATATATCAAAAAAGTCCCGATTAATCGCCGATGTGTAATGAAAACGGTACCGTGAGTGCATATTGCAGCAGTTTTATGATACCTAGCATTAAATGACGATACGGTAAAAATGGAAGAGGAAAAAGTTAGCGAGCAGCATTAAAAAAAAACATTTGGAGTGACTCTACGCAGTGCAAGAGAGAAGAACTTTCAAATAGGTACACCGGCATATTTGGTTTGCGGCTGTCACCGTAGTTATGCGAGAAGGGTCCAAAAAGGATTGAGGGTTAGCCGGAGGTTACCAGAAGGCATGGAGATGGGAATGGGGAACCCAACCCGTCTCCAGCTTGCGGAATATTTCCAACTGACACGGCCAGGGTGGCGCTGCTTTTTCCCGAAAAAAAAGTATCAAACATATTTATTACAGGTTGGGTTAGGGTTACACGCCTTGAGCCGTGTTTATTTAACCAAAAAACAACCACGACACCATGTTATTCGGTGATATTGTACCTACAAATGTCGACATTGATATACCCGGAAGCTTCATCACTTTTTTTTATAAATTCTCAAAATTGAAAACAAAGAGGAAAGAACGTAAACTAGTCTTCGTCGGCTAAAATGTACATACACACTACGGGGTCGTAATCGTAACAGCTCACGTGAATTGTCGACTTCTTTCTTTATCCACTTCAGAACAAAAATTTCAGTACCATGAGACAATGTCAAGTTGCCCCTGCGCAGATTGGCGTTCTTCGAGGGAAATAACAGTGAAAATTTCGATCGATAGCAGCTGCCGTGAAGTAAAACTGATTGTTATGAAATAATTAAGCTACTTCGGAAGTCTCCAGGGGGTGACTGTCGCACTGTCGTGAGCAGAGCGCGAGACTATATAGCAAGTAAGAAAATTTCATGTAACATACAAGAATCTCAATTTCGAACCTCGACAGGTAAAGCACCAAATTCAAGCATACCTGAGTCGCGTGCACCAAGCAGGTGAGAAGGAATTAGGCTCACGAACGTCACATTGTACAGAGAAGTGACAGATCGATGGAATGCAAATTAATCTCCATTCTTCGTTACAATGTATCCCATGTACCATCATCGGCATGGTCGGATTTCCATACTCGCCTCCACCCTCCCTAATCATTGTTCGGATCATCGTCATCGTATGCAAAGGGAGGAGTTAGAAATCCAAGGGCCGAATACCGTGAGATAATTACATTGGGACAAAAGAAGCGAAGAGTACCGAAATGGGATCTTTTCACATACTTCAGCTTCCCAAGTCGAAATCGCTTCCAGGCTAAATATGCCCGAGAATTTGAGTCCCCTCATTCGGTACTACTTGAAAGGGAAGCTGTTCACTATACACATACGCAGATATATATATATAGAAAGAGAGAGAGAATGCTGAGAGAATTATCGAGAGTTTCAAGTTTGTAAACGTTGAACTGATTCCAAGACAGCCGAGTTCCGTAGGATTTGAGGAGGGTGAAGAACGAGTGAGATCGGTAGGCTAAAGTAATACAAAAATTATACCAAAGCAGAAAGTTCGTTCGAGATTAAAGCAACTTGGAAGAAAGAAGATAAAGAGTAAATCCCCGGAGTTCCGATCGAATACATTCACCCCTTTGTGGTACCTATGTACGTACATACAATAATATGTGTAAACAATCCGACTCTCCAACTATCACCGCAATTCGTCGGAGGAAAGACACGAGATAGCCTTTTGCGAATTCTAGGAATCGATTGAAATTTATTAGCGACGAGGTTAAATTGGCGACGAGATGATTCTGATTCATTCGGTATATACGATACTAACGACCCGGAACTAAACCCGGAAGAAGGAAAACCCACCAGCTGCCACTGTATCTGAGGAATCGATCGGTGAACCTTCTTGCTCCGTTATAAACCAAGTAACAGCGGCTGTAAGGGTTGACCTGTTGCAAAGCTGTGCAACGTTTACACAACGACCATAATTTCTCGGCTGCATACCGTCGCGAAACAGATGAATTATAAATGAGTTTCTCAGCTGGACTCGAACTACGGTACCTACGTGACTAATGACGGGGTGGAACTGAGAAACGGTAGCGCGACGTTACTGAATCGTATCGAGCAGACCATAAAATTAGTAACGCAAGGGGTCCCATGTGTGTGTGTGTGTGTGTGTGCGATGGGAGTTACCGCGTACACGGGACTAAGGCATTGTTTTGGCAGTTTCAAGTTTACGGTGTATCATGAATGTACTCAAGTGAAACAAACCCTTTCGCGAGAGCAGCAAACACTGCCTTCGAAACTGTTTTGTTGTGATATAATGTTCGTGGTGTGAGAACTGAGAAGGTACCTTGGCCAATAAAACACAACAGCGTCGTTACTACGGTTTTTCAACGTCGCAACGAATCGGTAGAAAGAAAACTGATCCTCGGTACGCCTGCAATTGCTTTCCCCGAAATATATTGTATAATTTTCATGATTTTCTTAAAGTTCTTGCGTCGTTTTTTTGCTATACTTGACACTAAGGCTCTTATACGAAGTCTTCCGACACTTTGAAGCTATTGTGATTTCGTTACTGGTAATACTGTAGAGCGAGAGAATCACGGTGAAAAAGTATTCTAATGTATACGACACGCGTTGGAAATTATAAGGGATTCAAGGTTGCTGAGGGTGATAAAATAACGGCGTGGAAAGCGAGACTTTTCGTCGAATCTCTGCTCCCAAAGAACAAACTCAGCAACAAATTACGGACAAGATGTATAATCTGTACTTAATTATTTCTCGTATTCCGATGTGTACAACGTAATGGTACAACAGTGCCTCAAACTTTGCAAAGTAAACTTTGACCGAGTAATTTTCGCCGTACGAAGTTTAGGATTTAACTATGTACTAACAAACACCCCGTTTTCAAAGGATAGCCAGCTGTCGCTGACGAGATGAAAAAGGCAAAGTCGAAGTCTGCTAATTGGGTAAATCCCGCGCATTTGCACAATCGAGTTGCATGATACGAAACTAATTGCCTCAGGAATCCCCGAACCATTCATCATCTGACTAATTAAAACCGACTTAATGTCAACGAATGAAAAATTCAACTTAGAGTTGGCATAAAATCGGCAAAACGGTGACATATATGTATAACGCCTGGGATGTGATGACGACAGCGGTAAATAAGCCAAAAGTCGAAGCTGGGCGAACCTTACGTCGACGAATGTCGCTTCAAAAACGATACAATCTAGACAACGTCAAATGAAAAACATTTCATAATTCCAGAAATTTCAAAATTTCGCTCGACCATTTTTTGGTGATAACGAGTTAATTTACAGTCAACTTGTACACTGTTGTCTGTAAATTGACAACCTGGCGGACATTCGCGAAGGTGTGATTGACGTGTAGCCAGCTATTGGCTTCGAATAGACCCTATTCGTCAGTCTCTGATTGACTTTATGTTCTGCCGACAAGTCGAAAGCGAGTCGACCGTGTGCTCCTTGAGTAGCAAGCATTAAGGTAACCCACCACAAGCAGTGATACAATTTCAAACTCGAGTTACCTTCGAGTAAACCAGAATGGATTCTGAAATTATTTCCCCAATGAACGTGATCCCTTATACACATAAGTGCAGCCTGGTTAATTCTGACACAGTGCCATTTTATCTCTTATAAGGGTTTCCAGCAGCTCCTGCAGCCTCGTTTCTCTCCCTGGGACGAGAGAGGCGTTAATTTCCGCATCGCTACATCCAAGTTAGGCTCTTATATAAATTACAAGGGTATAAGACAGGTGGAAACGATTTTCTACTGCCCCGTGTAAAGCAGGAGCGTACAGCGAAATTATTAATGCCAAGAACTAAATTATAAGTTAAAAAGTTGAACGAAAATTCAAGCCCCTTGGAATCATCAACGCTGTGATGTTGATTCACTGCGGTCGACCGACTATCTCCTGTTCGTCGGCCCCTTAGTGGTTTCAATTAACTCGGTACCTACTACAATGGGGGCAGTTTTTACATTGCGGCCTTTTCCACTTCTCTTCTCTCTCTCTCTCACTCTCTCTCTCTCTCTTTCTCTCTCTATTCACTCAGCAGCAGCAGGGAAAAGAAATTTCCGCGGAAAGATAACGTTGAAACTGCAGTTAACGTGGGGACTATGTAAGTTAAAGATATACACACGTGTAACATGAGCGTTAAAATGTGCGATGTGTGGATGTGTCCGTTTCATGAGGGTTTTTACCGTCAGTTACACTTCCCGAACCGAAAGGTATCGTTGACGTAGGAAATGCTGAAATGTCTGACGATTTTTAAATTTCATTTGGATAATTTTAAACCCGATAAACAAATTGACGATCTGGATACACAAGAACAGTTTAATTTGAGGTAAGTTTTACCCTACTTTGATTCAAATGGAATCAGAAAAGTGTGCGATGGATACTTTGCGAATTGGAAATCAAATATTATAACTTGGCCCTTCGTAAATTAATAATATTTCACAATCAGTCGCTAAATGTTAAGACATTTCTGCGGACACATCTTTGTTTGAAGAGAAAGTCAAGTAGTTTCCGTATTAGCGACTGAAATATTTTATTCCATATCTGTTTGTGGCTGAACACCGATTTAATAAATCTTCTTACCTGTTGTTTCAATTTCATTACACCGAATATATACTTATATTCTTTTTATGTATAACGTATAAGTTAAGTGTTGCAATTCGAAAACTAAAGTAATCAGTGAGAGATTTTTGGTTTCATTGTGGTAACATCGAAATTTCATTGGCATACATAACATCATTTGCAGATGATACTCGTGTAGAAAATTTTCCAGCAAATCTGATCATTCGATTCAATGGAATGATAAAGGTTTATCGTTCATACGCTGCGCGATGCGGAGATATCGCGACAATATAAAAAGCGTATAATCACACAAAAAATTACTTGACCTGAGTTCAGTCATGCTTGTATCCAGATCCTCATTATTGTTAAAGAAAGCAGAAGATATACATCGGATGATCGAATCAAGTAAAATTATGTCGAAACAATTCCCCCTCAGCGTGGAAAAACAAAACAGAAAAAATTGTACGGGAAGACTTCGGCACTTATCAATGATTTTTTTTATACACGGTGCTACTCTTCCTTTATTTCCTGATTAAAAAAGAAACTGTACCGAACATCATTTTTTTATAAATCATAGTTCAATTTATTTTTTAACGAATTGTATGTGCACATCCCCTAAAGTTAAATTTTTATTCATCTCTTCAATTATCCGAATTTTTAAACAACTTGTCTAAAATATCAATACAAACCACATACAATACAAGTTTTCTTTCAAAATACAATCGTGTTATCAAAAATCCATGTCAGATGATTAGTTACTCGGACTAAATTTAGGAATAAAATGAGCTACTGTTTATTGGAATCGGGCAAATTATACAAATTTGGCATCATTAAAACGTGTTCGATTTAGTGAACGATTTGCATAAAAATTCACAGTATTCAGTTTTTTCTATCGCATCAAGAATATATAATTTTATAAAAAAGCTTGTAAAAAAAATCGCATAATTGAATTGACAAATTTGAACCTTTGTATCTAAATTTCGACCCGTTCCTAAATTTTCACCTCATATACAATCTTTGATTCAAAACTAAATCTTGCGGGCGAAAATTTGCAAACTTTTACGCCAAGTTTTATGCATACGTGATCGTCGAATCTCTAAGAAATCACGAGGCGGGATTTAAAGTTAAGAGAAACGAGAATAAGGGATGGAGGTAGGTATAAAAAAGGTCGCACAACCTTTTATCAAGGGATTTTGACCCCCGCATATTCTAACGAACCCATTTCTCCGGGCCATTTAGTTCGATTGATAATATTTCCCGTCGCACCGGAACCGCCGTCTATTTTCTGCAAGACCGTACCTAACCAGTAGGCCGATTCCGGGAGCAGCTTCCAAATTAAATCAGCAAAGTTCCCGCCTTGAATGAAGAAGTTTTCCGGGTCGTTAGACGCTCGGGCAAACTGCAACGCGTAATCGTATCTGACCCAAACAACTAAATTTTCACCAGACAACCGGCATCCATGCAGCCATTCGGACAACTGAGTCAGAGCCTTAAGAATATCCTCGAAATTATTTGAAAATCTCTCTGTTTTTGCATTAAAAAATTACAACGCGTTGCCAAGCCTGTAAATAAATTTAATTTCCACCGGTAACAACTGACTCGTAACCATGCGACATCTCAACTCAAATTTCTCGCTCCGTGACGAATTTTAAATAACCGCGTGCCAACTGGCTCAATTAAAACTTGTTATTTCCAACAATTTCTCATTAACAAGCCACGTCTGCGATGGGTAGAAATTGCAGATTCGTGAGTTCGCCGATACGGTGTATGTGCCTATGTGTTTTCACAAAATGGAAAAAACTTTTCCAGTCTCCTTGCCGTCAGGCAAAAGTGTGAGCTCAAGGTGAGAAGACAAGTGGCGTGTTTAGCAATTGTCTCTTCGTCGTAACTATAATCGAGAGGACTGATTGTTTTTTTGAATAAAAAAAAACTTTCAGTACTAGCACTTTTTTATAAATCCAGAAATTTGATTTACGAAACTCATTTTGGTTTAATAATCCACAATTTATTTCCTAAATACCTGCATACATACGGTAAGCCATGCGTGCGTCGATTGTTTGTAATCAATACAATGAAACGTTGTAAAGTTCGTACCTAATTTTTCATACCAAAATATATTAAATTTATTCGAAGCAAACACCTGTCTGTATATTTGAAATTTGTCAAAGCTAACTTACACGCTGATCCCCCGAATTCAAAATTAATTTATAACGCTTCTTCGGATTTAAAAAATTAATTCTTCTCAAAGAATGCTGGGTGGAAAATTTTCATACCGGATTAATTTAGGGTCATTTCATACGGCCACTAAGCCGCGAGATGATCCCGAAAATAAATAAAAATTTCCCCCCTCACCGCGTCATTATTTCGCCAGGTATAAAAAAGACCTACAATTTATCACGTGTTTCGTACTCGATAAAAATTTCCGAACAAAGCCGAATGCAAGTGCGATAGAGTGTAAGAGATACGAGAATTTAAAAAAATCCGCCATAATTTGCACGTGTAACGTTGACGTCACAGCGTACTTACAGGAAGAACTCAACGAGGGCGTGAAAAGGTGGCGGAAAAAAGAAAAGAGAAAGGGATAGAGAGGGAATCTCCTAGTCATTTTGCTCTTCACCATTGACGGGAAAGGCCCGTGGGAGCGAAGAAGTAACAAATTCCCGGGACTCCGAGGGAGGCAGCGAGGAGTTGATAGGATAGGTATAGTGCGAAATACTTTCGGACTAGATCGCGTCGAAAGATAAATCTTGTTGGTCGTCGCGGCGTCGTATCGAAAAAAAGGAAATAATGGCTCCGCACCCTTTCTCAACTTTAAAAATCACCACCAGATGGAGAAGACGACGCGAAAAGAGAGGATTACACGCGCTGACAATTCCTGCAACATTACGTGCGTCTATAAAAGCACAGGTAAAACAGTTTTCGCAACCTCGAGGCCGTTTTGGGGAAAATTGTTTCAGCTCGTAGCTCGGTTATAAGCCGGGACGCGATTTTGCGAATGTAGACGGGAAAAAAAGTCGATATTTCATAAGTCACGCCTTGTAACCACCCCCGCGAACCCCGATTTCCTCCCCTAACGCAAAGTTTCCGAGCCGCTGGAATGCGCTCAACGGCTCGGCTCGTCTTCCGCGAATCTCACGGGAAATAGCGAGTCTCGAATTTCAATAACATATCCTGTTTTTCCCTCTCTCGTACTTTTCTCCCTCCCGCTGTATAACTTTCGTTCATTATACTCTGACACATTTTTTTTCCTTCTCGAAATTCTTTTCCCGTTTCATTGTCACCTAATTAATCGTCTGTTACATAAAAAACAAAAAAATTGTATAACACATCAGCTGTAGAAAAATTAAATTCACGTCAACTGGTAAAACGAACAAGATTCGCGTACTTTTTAACCTGCTCGACAAAAATCGCAAAATGTTTTTCGCGGAGACTTGAGAAAAAAAAAAAAAAATCTAATCGGCCCAACGATGGAAAAATAATAACCCGATAATTATTGTTTGACGATTCGACTTTTCCTTCTTCATACATTGACTCTGCGAATAAGTTTAAATCAGGATTCTCGATCCGCTGACCCGAGAAGTAACAAAATCAGAGTCAACTTGCATTTCATGTAAAATAAATAATCATCAGTCGAATGTACACATAAACGGGATGTCGTCAACGCGTGTCACGTTATGACGTCACTTCACCGAGGGAATGTTATTTCCAAAAGACTGCTCTTACCCGGTGTCTTTCAAGTCTGTATAGGGTATGAAACCCTCTCGACGAGAGGAAAATACATTTGTGGCAAAACATGTATTCTGACAATAAGGTAGAAATTGAGTTGGTGCACGTAGAGAATTCAGTTATACGTGTACACACCTCGAGGTACATGATACAACAACGCGAGATCCGTGCGGCTTTTAACAGCGCGAAAATGCCCCGCATTTACGATGTACTTTCCAAGTTGCGTTAATGAAGTAAATTTAATTCTCAGGTACGATATATCTGTCATACCGACGTCTGAATTTTACAGTTCAGTAAAAACTTGATACAACTCAAAAGTGATGAGATCAGGATTCAGGGAGTAAAGATGAGGTTGATTCATTAGATTTAATGTTATTCAAAGAATTTCTCCGTGATAGCAGGAAAATAAATTAGAAGCCATAATTTCGAGGAGAGTTTGGTTCTTAATAAAATATGACCAAATTCACGACAGTGTGTCTGTTTAATTTCCTTTCAGATTTCCACTTATTCGAAACCCTGAACTTTTAAACATTTCGTTTCATCAATTTCTTTTTTCTTCTTTTTTTTTCGACCTTTATACACCTCCAACATTTTTTTAAACACGTATTCAATATACGTCCCTGTAAGAAAAATTTTTTTGCAGTTTTTTTTCTCCATTACATATAAGAGGGGGACTTTGGTTACGTACCGTAACTTTTATCCCATCATCTCTATATCATCTTGAACGATGAAAGTAGAAAAAAAGAAAATTAAATTGTTGACCAAAGTGCAGACGAGACGCGGTTTACTACACGGCTTCATCGACGCATTCGACGTTCACCGAGAGGAAAGGAAACGTTTGCCGATATTTACCAACGCTCGAGATTCCAGAAGGAAAATGTACGAGACTCGATGCACTCGATGCAAACGGAGCTTCGTACTTTTCTTTTTTTCTCAGTTTCTGTACGTGGCAGAAAGGAAAAAGCACAGAAATTAAAGTCAAATACGAAAATTGTAAAACGAACGATATGTAGGTACGTAATTCACTTCATTTCTATTCAAGAGTGTACCTATCTGCAATATAATTTAGTTTTGTTTCAGTATACGCTCATTATGCACCCTCGACGTTTAAGTTCCCCATTAATATCCCGCCATCTTACGTAGAACAACTCATGTGTAAACTTTGTTTAAGTTCTATACCTGTACGAAGAAACTTACTTGTTCCGCACACTTTGCTATACGGATATGTACTCGTACAATTTCTGCGGTACGTTTTCCCTGGGCTCAAAACTCGAGCTTCGATCGAACCCTCATTTTCTCAATTCGCCGCTCTCTCTCTGTATAGATTCGGTATCTCTTCCATCTTTCTACATTATCCAATTCTAAATTTATATATAAAGCTCAAAAAGACGGATGTATACTAACGAGTACAAAAGAAACTGAGCGATTTTATGAAAAAATTTTAACTGGCTTGATTTTTTACCCCCGTACTATAAGTACCTTATATAATATAGGAGGATTGTGAGGTTAGCGGATGAAATATGATCGTCGATCCTACTACACGAGAGTTTAATCCGTAAGGAATTGGCAATAACTGAGAAAGAAAAAAAATAAGAAGACCACACGACAAGAAAATACACTTGGAGAATTCAACGTTGAGTGTATATTGTACATATACAACGATAAGTTATAATCCCGACGAGAAGAGCCTGAATTTTTCTGTTCCCGAGCCGAGAGGTTCATCGTGTAATACATATGAGGCATTCCACACCAAACCGACCTGCGTACGATCCTCACTATCGGCGATTTATTTTAATTTCAAGTATGGTGTTCAGTGTACAAAAAAATCATGCTTCACAGAGTTTTAGATTTTTTGGAGCACGGGTGTGACTTTTACTGCTCGAAAAAACACAAAACCAATTTTACGAATGAATAGCCCTAATCGATTGGTTTCGAATTTTCTCGTGCATTCTTTATTAAAAAATCGAAAATTGTGAGACCAACTTGGAAGTGGAAAAGCTTTTGGTTCGGAAGCTGCTGGCGAATTAAGTAATTAAAAAATGAGAAAAATCGGATTATATATTATACAAATTAAAAAAATACAAATTTACATTCTATTCGTTCTTTCTTACTTTTTTCTCACAACTTGGGTTTTTGTACTTTCGGGAGTGGTAAAAATCATAGCCGTGATTCAAAATAATCTAAAACCCGGTGAAAGATGTTTTCTTTTTTTGTATACTCTACACCATCGTTAAAAATAAAAAAATTCCCGACAACGAGGGTCATACGTAAGTCGCGTCGGTTTGACGTGAAATGCCTTATATATTATACATAGCATACGTATGAGTATATATTTGTTTTTTCAATTTCTTCATTAAAAATCGGTTCACGTTTTCGGTCTAAGGATGAAAAAATCCTCCGTATCACACAACGACTTTCGAACGATCAATGAAAAAGCGATGAAACGCCTCGGATAAATATTTGCAGTCCGATTTTCCATCGGCTCCAGGTGCCGCGTATCTCTCGCGCCTCTCATACTGATCACAGAAGGAAGTTGCTCGGCGAACAGCGTTGTCGCCACGACGCGAATACCAAAAAGGTGAGAGCGTCGAAACGGCGCGCGACGCGACGTCGACGATACGCGGAAAAAAGCTCGAACGCCGCGCCGTCGGGATGTTTGCCAGAAAACGAACGCTGCAGAAATCGACTAATTCACCCTCCATCCACCGCGTCTGTCGTTGCAGGCCTGCTGCACCTTTCCTCCCCCACCCCCGCCATTGCCGTAGTGTATGTAAATTTACATTATACACGTCCGCCATTGTAAAGGTGAGGAGAAGTATCTCATGCGGTTTTTCGAGTGAAAACGTATCGACGAAAAAGCGACGGATGATCGTTCAACGAGTCACCGGAATGGCGCTAATAAGAAATCAGCGTTTTTAATCCGATTGGTGCTTTTCTTTTAAATGTGAAACTTTTGCTACGGCAACGTTATCTCGGTTGTATTTTATTTTATAGACAATTTCAATACACGGAGATAGTCGTCCTTAGGTACCTCTACCCTCCGTAAATTAATCGGAATTCAAAGACGCACGGCACTGTTTATGCAGACGTACCCCTCGCCTGGACGTCTCGCGAATTTAACCTGCACACCCGTTAGAAAACTTTTGTCAGTCTCCTCGTGAAAGTATAATCAAGGTGTGCGTCAAGAAAAAGAAGAAGATGTGAGTAAAGTTTGAAGGTGCTAGGATTACTTCGATCCTTGCCACCGAGTGATTGAACTTTCAAATGGAAAATATACGTCTATTTTTTCGATGCCGAATACTTCTTACACGCGGTAAAATATCGATGAAAACAAAAATTGTAACCTGGCCAACTATTCGGGCATATTATGAGGTATGAAATGGAATTTGTGCAGATTTATCAAACCGCGACGCAAAAACGTGAAAAATTGAAAACCCACTAAAATTCACTACTGTTTGTAAGTAGAAAAATTATATCTGAAAAAAAAATCTGCAAAAATTGTATATCATATACCTCGAAATGTGCCCAAAAAGTGTGTCAAATACATATCAGATTTTTCCCATTCATATTATGTGCGTATAATAAATTTTCAAGTATTGGTATCGAAAAAAAAACATGTTTTGTGTCCCATTAAAAATTTCCATCGCTCGTTGACACAGGCTAGAGTTATCCGAGTGCCTTCAAACTTTCCACACGTACATGTTTTTTAATTATTTTTTTTTTACACACTGTCAGGGAAGTACAAAAAGCGAAATAACAGCGACCCTAATACACGTGTATAATATATAGGCAATCCAGCTGCCTGCACGTATACCTAAAATATCCCTTGCGAAACTCCGGGCGGGTTAATTTCGCCACCGGTTTACTTGCACCGCGAGCAATTCTGCATTTCCAACGGCGCCGATATATACATATAATATGTATAATATGCCTGTACATACTGTTTGCTGATAAATTATCTGATTCGGTGAAGTAGCATATTGGCTTGCTTTATAATTGAAAATGTCTGAGGCTAAAGTGGAAGCAGGTATTCCCATGTGTATAAAGTAACCCACTACAGCAGCAATGGGGCGATGCTATTTTTTTCATTTTTAGAAACTCAAAAATAGTTTTTCTATCGCTTTGCTTGCAATTTTTCCTCCCTTTTTCAATCAATTGATTACGATACGTCGCCCGAATGAAATAGAAATTATAGAAATATTTAGCCAATGCACTGCAGTTCAACTTATTTTTTTTTATAACCTTATACTATGATTTTTGATTAGTAATACGCTTCAATTAGTTATCCAATAACATGACTATCTACACGCTTCTCTGATAAAATTGAACAATTCCAACGGATAATCGTGAAGAGACGGCTGTGATTATCATTTTCGTAGAAGCTGTCAGTTAGTCTATTGAAAGTGAAATCAAAGTGAGCAAAAGTAAAATAAAAAAAATAAAAAAATTCCTACCGAAAAAATCTCGCGCACAGCAAACTGCCTGCCTATACGGTTACAAACCAATTTTGTATGGTCTTGTTGTAAGTTAATGGAAATAACGTACCAGGCACAAAACTGATGCAGGATGTGGGCAACTCCGAGCAAACTCCGGTCAAAAACAGCTGACGCGCCTAACGGCTGCATTATTATATGTGTAATACGACGGTAGGTTCACGCTGCAATCAATTATCGGTTATTTGAGTTATACCCATGGAAAAACAACGTGACCGCGGCAATTACAATATTTTTATAAAATAAAAAGGTTGATTGATTAAAATTCTATATCTCGATTATTCAAATAATCATCATTTATTTGTGCAAAAAATTCCTTGCGTGTATTATGCTAATTTCGGAGTGCGGTGGAATTTGTTTATTGGTGAAGTTTGCGCTGCACAGTTTTCGTAATGTTTAAAAGTTTCAGGCAACAATGCGAATTCGTATTTGAACAAAAACTAGAGCCGATAATATAAAAAATAAGGACTCCTGCCAAAATTATACGCAATACTCGCCAAAAAGTATGACTGCACGTCGAGAATAATATTTACACGCAGAGTTTGAAAAACTTTGATTAAATTTAAAGAGCACGGATTAAACAACAGTGAAAATAGGTCAATGTAATTTTTGTGCTGTCAATATTAATCATCTTTCTCGTTGTTTGCAGAGTTGAGATTATAATTATTGTTTCGCGAACTCTTCTCATTAAAGAACGTTTTCCTCCGTCACAAAACGACCTGTCTATGCATACAATATATATATATATATATATACTAGTACAACAAATTCCTTGCACCGAAGGCAATATCGGGCGGTTGGGACGTGAAGTTTATTAAAATTTATAACCTACAGACGGCAATAAATCCGTTTAATTGCAAGTAATTAGTCCCAGTGCGGTGCAGACGTGTTTCGGTCAGCTCACCCTTAAACTCAAATCTGACTATCCAAACGGTCCGAATTTACGAGAAAAATTTAGGATCTCGACGCAGTCCCTGATCCTCCTGGTCGACTAACTTATGCCTATACGTAGGTGCACGTATATTTTGCAGCGTCCGAAGACGAACAAGACATAAATATACCTGTTCATTGGAGATTATACAGTTTGGACTGGGAATATTTAACGCAATAATGCGATGTAAGTAAAATCGTGCATCGTGTAATAGTAGGAGCAAAACGTGAATCGAAACGCCTGCAAGGTAAAATCACTCTGAATCGTCATTCTCGGTATCGAACGGACGTACAACAAGCTAACTCTGGACCATTCTGCCAATCAGCGGTAAACGATCTCACGGATTTCCATTTCCCAAGCAATTTTCACTGGCTAATGGGAAGCCGCCTCGCCGTGGTAACTTGATTTTCGTAGGTGTTGGTGCGTGTACGATGTAGAAACGCGTCGGGGATTCAACGTTGCTTCGAAATTGATGCACCGTATTCCGCGTAAGACTCCCGGATTCAAAAAGCGAAGAATGAGAATAAGACGAAGAGTAAAAAGAAAAAGGAGGGAATCACGGACGGAGAGAAGCGGCGGGGTAAAAGAAAACCGGCGAACAGCCGCCTACGCGTGGAGTTTAAATGTTGAGCTTTAAAGCTTCATCCCTTAGGAGAGAATTGAACGAAAACAAATACCGCGGATGCTGCCTTCATTTCAGTCTCTGAGAGCCCTGTTCGCGGTTGACGCGAGAACGAGTCAGAGTAGCGGATAAAGATCGCGAAAGGTTAGAGGGTGAAAAGAAAGGTGAGGAAAAAAGAAACTGCAAAGAATCCGAGCGAATCCTCGAGCAAGTGTTAAGACGTTCATCTGCTAGCGGAGTTTTATCCGTTTGCGCCGCTTCGTTCACGTTTAAATCTCTTCAAGCCCGTGTAGAAAAGTTGCGGGAAAAGCGAATAAGTTCGGAACCAAGGACAAGTATAAATAAGAGAAGAAGAAAAAGAAAAACTAAAAAAGAACATAACCCCGGGTGATCATGAATGAATTTATTTCATCTCTTCGAGAAAACGTCGTGAATTTCGAAGTGCGTTCGTGATAACGATGCGTCAAGTATTTACCAAGCTATCAAAATGATGAACAAATATTTCAATGTTCCCTTGTTTAATGACATATTCAATCCAACTATTTGTACGACCCCGAATAAAGCATCATGAATGACGAATTTATTCTTAGAGTAATTAAAACCATTTTGTATGTATATTATAATCACGCGCAGCTAATTACGCCCACAGGTATAGTATAATTTATTATGCCTTTTAGGGGTTTCAAATTGTACACGAAATGAAGAAGAAAATTATTCTGCACCATATCCATCGACAGCTGCGTCGGAACATCTTAAATTATTGTAAAATATAAATGTAGCTGTGGTGTGAAAAAATTCATCGCGATAGTAACAGCGTTGTGTGTTTTCAGTCTTGCTTTTGCCAATCCATTCGACGCATCTCAAACGGAAAAACTGTATGTGTAGGAAAGAAAAAATCGATGTGGGTTCTGTACTTTATCGAGAAGTGAAACAATACGAGGAGGATAATAAATTTCGGAGAGCGGCGTTCATTGCAATTGTTCGGGAAACTGGTTCGCACGATGAAGGTACACAACTAACAATGAAACAAAGTTCGGTATAAAATTTTACACATAAATAAACACAGTGTATCTAGATATCGTAATATCATGGGCAAAAACATAAATTGTACCGAACGAAAATTCCGAGCCTGTCAGAAATTTGTCAAAAGTATATTTCGCATAGGATTTGTGGCTCGGAATACAATTATCGTACGCCTCGCACAGATATCTGCGTCGAGAGAGAAGTGGAAAAAAAATATGGATAAATTTTTACGAAGGATCAGTAGAATACCGAGGAAATAATTGGAAGAATGGAAGATACAAATGACGAGCTGAGAGGTAGAAAAACAGAGAGATGAGAAAATGAGAAACAGACGCTCAGACGAAATTGCTTTCGGCCTTCTTTCCACCCTGAAATTCTGATGAGAAGTCCTTCTGTACTTCCTCCATCAATTATACTTCGAAGAGACACTAATCTACTTCTATATGCGACCCAAAGTCTACCACGCGATTAGGTTTCGAGAGAGTCTTATTATTTCTAACAGTTCACCGATATTTCGATGATCCTTTTACGTGCCGGGAACACGTATCAGAAAGACACGATTAGGCTTTAAGAGGGTAAATCGTCGAGTAGTCTAAGCAAAACCAATCTTTCAAACATAAGTGAAATTCAAACGTACAACCGGATACCCTTGGAGAATATTTTCTTTTCTTTTTTTTTACTGCAAACAATACTCTGTGAATTGGGCCGATTTTTCCACCAATTATTAATAAACGTTCGCGTTGTTGCACGATGCGCAATACCGTGCTACTCTCTTAATATCATTATCGACGAACATGCATCAGGTACGTACCGAGTAAGGAGCGAAAAAAATTATCAAATGACGCAGAGAGTGAGGGTATAAGGAAAAAAACTCGTACATGGTAATCAAGTTTTTTACTCGGTCAACCGTAACGTGCACTTTTTCAAACGGCTCTCCGGTTCAGCTACGTCGATACTTTTCAATTGGACCATTAAAATGGTTTTCAGCCGTACGTCGTGTGTCCGGATCGTTGAAAATTCGATCACGCATTGGAAGAGTGAAACAAAAAACGAGAGAAAAAATAAAATTGGAAGGCGAAAAAAGAAACGAACAGAGACAACCGGCCAATATTTAATTGAATTTCTAACAGCAGTACAGAGAGCGCGACGCGCGCATCACGTTCGTCCGTCGAAGTAAAATAATTGACAATAATTAGTTAGGTATAAAGGAGAAAACTGAAAAATGTAAAAATGAAAAAAAAAAAACGATGCGACTCACCGTGGCTGAATTGATTATTACTGGCGATCACTCTCTCGGCATTTTTCCTAGCGATCCAAAACCACTCGCTGCTGTTACTCAGATACTTGTACTCAACGGCGAGATCCTTGACCAATACAGCGTCCTCGTCCTCGAGACGATGAGCAAACGGACAGTAGAGCCAGTGATCGCGGTATTGAAGTTTGTCGTAACAGTTTCCAGCGGCGAAAATATCCTCGTCGAATTCAACCATCGATAATATACTAGCGTGAAGGAGGTACTCCGACGACAGCATAACTTCCGGGGCGTACTTCCACAGTCTCGTGAGCATATTGGCCCTGTTAACGGCGAGATTGGCCTCGAGGCGAAACCTCTCCTGAGCGTAACGATCCACGACACCTTCGCCGAGGTTCAGGTCGGTACCGGCGGTGCAATTCTCACCCAGCAGATGCTGGTTCTCGATGATCCTCAAGAAACGCGTGACGATGTCGACCTGGACGCTCTGCTTCTCGGTGCGTCTCGTTACCACCTCTTCGTACTCGGCCATGCTCTTTTCCGACCACTTGGACGAGTTCCGGGACTCGTTCTGCTGCACCTCGTCGTAGGCCTCGTAATCCTCCAGTTTCAACCTCACGTAATTTTCGTTCACCCGTTTCTCCTCCTTCGACGACGTGTGCACCATGGTGCCAAATTCCTCGGTAGCGTTCTCCCTCTCCCCGTCCATACGGGCCTGCTTCTTTTCCTGCGGAAAAGCTTTCCGCAGCTTTTCCAGCGAGCCTCCGGTTCCCGGGGAACCGGGACCGACGGTGAGTTCACCCGCAGGACCGAGCTTCGTCTGAATCCTTTGATTCCTGCGTAATTGTTCCTTTTCCCGGGTCGACGGCACGTCCTGCATTCGCGGGTGCATTTCGTTGAGAATTTTTCCGAGCTTTTGAACGGCCTCTTCCTGAAGGATGTTCCTGGTCAAGTTTGTCCTGTCGTCCGGGAATTCGTTGGTGATATTCGTCCCCTCGGTGTCGTTCGTCTCGAGGAAAGGTAGGGAGGCCTCCTCGCCTATAAAAGTCGCGTTTCTGATCGTCGCCGTCGAGCCGCTTTTCCGTTTACCTTTCGCAGGAACGAAACCGTCGTCGAGATCGTCGATTATTATCTGTCTGACGAAATGACCGCGCGACCTTCCGTGTCTTATTTGCGCAGCGGCCGGCGATCTTTCCAAACTCGTAGTATCAACGGCCTCTTCGTAATCCTCGACGAAATCCCCGCTTATCTGTTTTTCAAATTCACCCAGCGTAATCTGTCCCGTATTGGTCAATGGAAGCTTTTCGAATCGCGTATCCTGCACGAGTTTTCTCTCGATGAAAGGCGGCCTGTGCTTTTGTTGATGGCGCACCAATTCTTTCGGCCTTTCAATCTGTACCTCAATTCCGCAAGCTGATCTCGGTAAAATCTCACAAATCAGTGAAAATAAAATAACCACCGTCCAATAACCGTTGAGATTCATTTTACGGAGGGCTCAGAACGACACCCGAATCAATCCGCCATTCTGCATCGACTAAATGGTTGTTAATTATATCCAGAGCTTTGTCGATCAAACCGTCACGCCATGCTGGACATTTTTTGATTTCATTTTTTTTTTTTTTTTTTTCTTTCTGTTCGGATTGTATATCTATTTGTTTCTTCAATTATTTTTGATTCACCGCCTCAAACCTCGCGTTCAAAAAATATTTTCTTCCGCGCCCTGGTACCTTCCATTTATCAGACCGTTTGACACACGCCCATATTAAAGAAAACTGTTGCAACGGTATCACGGCACTGTTAATACAAATTTCTACAACGATCCGCACAATAGTCAGAGTCTACATTAGAGAATCGGTATCCGTGCACCAGTTTATAGCAATAATTACAGGCCGGAATGAACGGTGCATAAATTTTCATTCACAGTTAATTAAACCCGGCTGATAAAAGCCTTGCGTACAACAATGTAAATCTATAATCACTGGAGGTTATACTGGATAGTTAAATTGTAGTCTGATAATAACTAACGGTATTATCACAGAATTTTGCAGAGGGGGGTGGTTTCAAATCGTATCGTTACCTTTATCACGTCACATTATCCACCTACGCATTACATTGTTACCAAAGGTTGTTTGTTTATTATGCGTGATTCACAAGCGACATTTTTATCACGTGATTACGCGACGTCTATACTTGTACGTTTACGTATTGTCATAATGTTGATACCAACGTCAGTTCCTCCCTTATTGTTAGAGTGTGACTGTTGGTTAGAACAAGAAAATTACGATTAGGAAGAACAGGAATTTTACAAATCAAAATTGAAAACAAAAACTATACAAATACAATTATTCTCGTGGTACTTTTCAATATCCCACAACGTTGAGTATCTGACAAACATTTGTCACTTAAAAAAACTTCATCTTCACAATTTACTGATGGTGAATGTTCCGCAATACATATTGATAATAAGCAGCATCAAAAAGTGTGATATAACATTGTTCACGGTACGATTATCATTGTTCTAAACGATATTTCATCACGCGATGCTTACTTGAGAAACTCTAACGACCATCAACATTTACTTCACTCCGATTTTGTCGAAAGTGTTTTACGCGTGCAAGAAGGTAAGACTATGATAAAAAAAAAAAATAAAAAAAAAAAAAAATTAACAACTTATCCGCAACCTAGATTGGGTTTGAATGTTTTCCTGTAAGCGATTTATCAAAATGTCGAATCGTCGTCTCGCTGTACCGACACGCATCTTTTTCAAATCATCGTCAACAAGTTCGGTGCGTGTGTGTGTATATATATATAAATATGTATGCATGGTATATAAAATCAACAATAGTGTCCAGAATAAAACGGAGGAACAAACTTGAAGCGGCGAGTCGTGCGAAGAGTAAACAGGACGTGAAATTATCGTCAAATTATATTACGCATAGAAAAATGTCGTAGTGCTTCGAGATGGGATCGCGGGTGCACGCGGTGCCTGACTGAGGGTTGAAACGCGACTCGCGTCCCTCCGGATCCTTGGAAACCCAAAGCGCATGTCCCGGGATGCCTGCGCTTCTTAACACAGGTAATATACATTCATTAGAAACTCGCATCCCTCCACCTATCTGCACTTATTTACTATAATCACAGGAAGCGTAAGGTACAATTTCTTTACGGGTATTGCATCCTCCAAGTTGCAGCGAGTTCGTTCGTTTAATCGGATTTCAATTGGAGCGAGGTTGAAATTCCGAATTTAAAAAACCCTGAAAGTGCCAAATTCCGAATATTTTTGTGGTAAAACTTGAGCAAAGTAGTCTAACTTCGACGAAACCCAACGCTCAAAGTTCCGAAAGGGTATAACTTCGAGAAGTCGAAGTACCGAAAGTATGAAAATGAGAAAATTTAAAACTCTGAGACATCGAAATTCCGAATGATCAGAAATTTTCAGACCTGTAAATTTTTGGCGTGGTTACATTTCACCACGTTGATAATTCTTTGTTTTGGATTTTCGATATTTTTACGTTCGGAATCCTGTTCGTTATAATTTTTTACACCCTCTCGTTGAGTAAACTACGCTGTGTGATTATATTTTAACTTTCGGAATTTTACTCTATCGAAACTTTATTTTTTAGAATTTTGCTCTGTCGAAACTTTACTTTTCGCAACTTGAATTTTCGGATTCTTGCATTTCGAAACTTTGAGCCGTCGGATTTTCAACCATTCGAAGCTTTGTTGTTTCGTCAAAGTTTGATTTCTTTACTTCAAGCTTCGCCACGAAATAATTCGGAATTAGCGCTTTCGGAACTTTTGAAATTCGGAACTCCAGCCCCGCTCCTTTCAATTCACTGTAGACTTTATCTTTTCCACGGCCCTACGTTGAACTTGCGCATTATCATTGTCGTAGGAAAATCTACTAGCTCTATACGTCAATAAAAGACTATTTTTCCATTTCGCCGTCCGTTTTTCGATCTATATTATAATATGTAATACCTAAATAATAAATTCAATTGGAATCATTGCAACGTGCACTTCGAGCTTCAAGTTAAAAATGGCTGTGGAGAATGCGCACTGATCGAAAGTTAACGAATAAAAGGCTTCGCCTTGTAATTCTCTGGTAAATAGAAAATATCGATTAACGCTTCGTTATCGCGTGACCGTTAATTTGGGCTCACGAGTCGCAAATAACAGTTTCGAATTACTGCGTGAAAACTGAAAAAAAAGATTCGTGACCAAATAGATGTCCCCTGTAATTGCTAATCAAGATTTATATCGTCAAGTTCTTAAAGCTGAGCAATCGAAGTTTGGGCTCGCGGTGTGAGGTGAACTTTACAGTGCAGCGGAGTAAACCCATCCCCCATTAAAATAGCCTGTGCAATTTCTTTATTTCTTTTTTTTTCTCTCAGGACAACGAATATTGGCGAGAAAATTACAGAGTGCATAAGATGAGTCGATCGAGAGTCAACACTTGTATAATATTGCGCAGTGACTGATAAAATCAGGACCAATTGATCAAACCTTTTTTATAAGATTTGACGAGGCAATTACTCGCTGAGCAAACACTTTTAATACAGTTCTATTCGAGTAAAGAAATGGAAAACTTACGAACGGTTTGAATGGTAAGTTTTACGAGTAGGAAAAAGTCGGTTGCAAGCGTATTTCCAAACGAGCGGCTTATGGATATACGAGTTAATTGGAGATCCTAACTGTAACTCTTTCTTTTATTCTTCAATATAATTGAAAGTTTCGTTTTTTACCTTTCCTCATCAAGCTTGATTCAACCTAAATACCGGAGTTCGCATCACCCCCTATATGCATTACATCACACAAAATTGCACAGTCGCGTGCAAAATGGCAAAGTTAATCAGCTCGGTCTGGATTCGAGGGTTTCTTAGAGTTTTGCGAAAGTTATTAAATAACACACCGGACTGAGAGTATCCGGATTCAAAAAGTCGAACTGAAGTGAATTTAGATCAATTTTATTCAAACAATACTATTTGGATGAGAAAAAAAAAGAATCGAAAACCAATCATTTGTATAAAGAGGGAAAATTCAGTTCTTGATAATTTCGGAAGTATGGCATTGTTCGTCCATTTTTCAGTGCAAAAATTTGATGCATCGTCAAAAATTGATGAGTCACCGATCGTTCCGTTTGTAAATGAATTATAAGTATAGGTAGCCTGAAGTTAATCTTCAGTAACTTTGATGTACGTTTCAACAAGCCATAAGTTTAATAAACAGCTCTAATCTACTGCGATTTCGTGATCTCACGATGTGAAAAAATTCTTTTGTAACCCGAGTACGAATAAAACAGTCGGGTCATCGAAACAATTTTGGCATTGATAAAAAAAATAAAAAAAAAAACGTCACAAAAACATTATAATTCCTCTAACCTTTTTTTTCAACTTCATCAAAGAGATTCCGTTTCAATTAAGTTCAAGTCGGTTATCTTCAGTCTCACAATTTGCCTTTGTACGGGCCTTTGTTTTATCATTCCTTTTGTGACGAAAGAGCCGTTTTATGTTTAGATTGTCCACCCAATATACAACCCTTAAGGTTTGTTTTTGCACGTTGTAAAGAAGATGGCATGATTCACGTGACGGACGGCGATGTGAATCGAGAATTCGTCAGACACGTTTTTAGCTGACTTGGCAAAGAGTTTTTCGTTCAAGGTACATGACCGATAAGCTGGCAAAATTTTCGCAAATGCAGCACAAATTTGTCCTTTTCCATATTTGAACGTTATTATTTTTCAGCTGAACCAGCGATCCCGTTTTTTCGCACGATGAATTTTGTCGGGAAACGTGAAATTCGTGGATTCGAAAGCTTCCAACGGTATATCGATGCGCATCCTAATGGGGTGAACAACAAATCCCGAGAGTGAATTTCGCAGAAGCGCTGGACTTGCTGCAGGTTCCGTTGCAACTTTAACATTTCTAGAAAAAGGTTTTAGTCTCTTTTATTGCCGTTGAATTTCCGAAAGCGTTTGCATGTAGCTAAAACCCGAGTTTATTAAACAATTAGTGAAATTGGCTGCTGATGTGAAAAACAAAAAGAGAAACTCATCGAGGTAGAAAATCAGGCATATTGCCGAATGAGAAGATAACAACCCCCCGTACTATGTCAATATTATGATTTCTCAATCGATAAACTCAAGAGCAATCTGAGGATGAAAAGCAACGATCAAGCTTAGCCTGAACATCATACTGCGCAATGACATTGGAGCTGCCATATTCCGAAAGTGAAACGGGGTCAGGAACACGATGACGACAGCATAAAAAAAAAACACAAAAAAATTCACTTGGGTTCGAAGATGGCTTATAATTAAGGAATGATTCGGAGATTCGTGTACATGTGGAAGTAGTACGCAAGTGTTGACATACGCAAATGAAAGTAAACCACGTTTTTTTCACGTCATAACTTTGGATTATCTTGAATCCTGACATGAGATCATCAATATCTACCTACCACGTTTTATTAGCCCAAGTATTTCAACACTTGCACCCAACTCTTGCAGCACGTAATCTTGAAACATCCACTCGATCATGTGGCACCATCCTCGAACCAAAGTAAATGTCCATTTTTGCCATCAGGCCCCGATCCCTTTTCGCCCATGGAAAACGGCCAGCCTCGGCGTCATGACTGCGAGATAAGAGCAACCCTCAGAGACTGACGTAGTAGCTGTGTAGTCTTGCACAAGGGATGGAAAAAAATTACTCATCCAGACCCACTTCGTGTTCTCGTGTCCTCCAGCTGACGATCTGGAAGCTCAGGTTTATACCTATACGTATGGGGAATTCCATTGTGCCCAAGTCTTCTTGCACTGACGACGTTTTTTTTAACAATCAGGATTCTGTTAAATGTTAGCGAAAATTGCACAAACATTTTTTCACACTTCTTTCATTTCTTTCGTCACGAAGTGATGAGAAAAATCATTACTGAATTAACTCGTTTTATTTGCCGATTCTTCACTGAAAACGTTTTTCACTGTAACTTCACAGTGCTGAGAAACTTTGCGATTTGGACGATCTGCAACGAAATCATAATTCATTCTGGAATAACCACGTAACTTTTAAACCAACGATCAAACGCGTGTAAAAAAATAAAAATGTTCCCTCTATCAGCAGCTTTACCGCGTCTGGATTTGATTGTAAAAAAAAAAAAATAAATAAATAAACGCGACCTTAAACGGCATGACGATTTGGCACGGAATGCCTCATAGCTCTTGCGACCAGGGTTCTTCAAGTGTACATAGCTTCTCCGCCGGTGATCGTTACAGACGACCACCATCAAAACGCCGACCACTTACCCTCGCCGGTTTGTGTATTATAAATATTTTCCCATCGGGGTATTTTTTGTTGCACGGTAAATGTGGTTGTATGCTTATGCGGCATTGTTAACGGTAGAAAAAAATAATACTCGAGTTATCCTGGAGGTTAACAATGAAAAATTTTTGACCCGTTTAAAAGGGCTTGAAACTTGGCTCGCCTATTTCGCTGCTATGCTGAAGAATTTGAGGGAGACAAGCCCGAACATCAGTTATAAGTATTAGGTTATCGAAATCAGGATAGATGAAAAAGACCCAAGATGGCGATATTGAAATCAGAAATACCGCATGGCAATAGGTCTTGAAAATGTAATGCAACATATCAGACATTCGTACAGCACAAGATTCACTTCATTTTACCGTCAAAGTTCAGTTACAGGTGATCGTTGATGTCTGACGCAAGGTAGTCGGCGAGCTGTGCAGGCTGTGGCTCAGTTCCAACTCAGCTGTGAGACCACAATTCGAAGCGTGCTCTTGTCGACCCTCCAATGCTAGCCCGACCATCATCCATCACGGCATGATTCACGAATACTCTCGATGGCCTGCATCCTACTACGTATGAATTAAAAACTCTATCGTAACAGGAGGAATCGAAAAATGTTTTATGTTTTTGAAAATCGTTCAATTTCGAGGAGAATTAATGAGTGGAAGAGGTATTTTCAATACATTGACATTGCGAAAAATTTGAGAATTCCCTCGATAATATCGAAGCGTTAACTGTAAGCTTGTTACGAAAACCACACCGCTTCTGCACATGGGTGTGCGGTACAAATTCGGCGTTGTAACCATGAATTCCCCTGTTGCAGATTGCCCAGGAATTATTCAGGGCTCAATTCACTTTGGCGGAAACAGCTTGGGGTGGGGATCCATCAGAGACGTTGCAATTAGGATGCCTGAGTTCGATAGTAGGAATTTGAGAAACACACAGAAATGCAATAATTCATGCAGTGCCCGAAGCACTCCATGCGTATAACGTGATAAAAATATCACGGTGAATGAAGGTATGAGTGAAAATAACAAATTATCGACACTCGACGTTGTGCTGTCGATTGGCTTAGACGTACACATGTGGACATTAATCCAGAGACGGTTAGTTATTCGGCCGAGTCGATTACCATCCCGTACAAACATAATCACCGCAGAATTAATGTCCACATGTGTACATTAGGTTGGTTAATCTTTCACTTTTTTTTTTCTAAGATGCCACTCAAAAAATTTATGATAAATACTGAAAAAAAAGTTATCGTAAGGCGCGGATGAGGTAGGAAAATATTTAGAAGTCGCTACGAATTATTGTAATATATTTTAGTTACTTTTATGTGTACACCTTACTTATTATTTGATTTTTTTCGCATCTGGTCCAATCAATCGTTCGCCAATCAACAGCAAACTGCGCCTAACAATCCCGCAGTTGGCTGTTCTCGTCTTTTATCCGAAAGATTAATCGCCCGGAAGAAATTTGGATAACAGTTCTTGTTACCACATCACCTTAATGTCGTTATTTCGTTTTCAGTACTGATTCTTATGAACAATTATTAATTGGACCACGCTACCAAAAGACTAAACTAATATATATATGAGTCCATAAGGTGAACATATAAAACTAAATAAAAAATATTACAATCAGTGGTAGCGACCTCTAAATATTTTCCTACTTCCTTCACGTTTTATGACAATTGTTTTGCAGTATTTGTATCAAATTTGTCGAGCGGCAACTTAAAAAAAAATTTTTTTAAGTGAACCACCCTAGTGTACATGTTCCAAAGTTTCTTAGGTGTTGTACGCCCATTATATCACCACCTGTATTTTCAGAACGTCATGTACAAAAATGTTGTGCAGATGCCACCGCAGTACATAATATACAGTAGTATAGGTATATAGGTGTATAAAGGTTAATCTCTGGCAGCCTGCGCTGCAGGTATACAGTAGGCTAAAATTTTCCACGTTGCTAAATTATTCCCTCAACCTCACAGAGATTATAATCGCACCGGCACGCGGCAAGGCGCAATAATCAAGACTCTATCGAAATATAGCAACAGTATCTCCCTCCACTTATTTATGTGGACCCAGAGAAACTGTTACGAAAAGCGTCTGGATTCCCCAACGGACCGGGGACTCTGCAGCATTATTAATTATTCCTGAGTTCAATTAATAATTAATACTGTAGAAACAAATGCTCGGTCGTCGGCGTGGATGTAGACGCAGTATACAATACACGTGTATGCAATATGCATGGGTACAAAGCTGAAAGAGGTAGGCTGTTGACTTGGATGCGGGGCGCGGACCGTGGTAAAGGATCACGTTTCATTCATTATGAAATTTTTTTTTTTTTTCTTCTTTATCCTTTAAGCCCTCGATGTCATGAAATTTTTGAAAATTTTAATCAAGTCCGCTTGGTTCCACAGTGGGCAACTTGTAATAAGTACTGACCAAATAAAAGTGAGTTGAACGAAGGGGGAAATTGTTACTTTTATTTTAACGACAAACAGTAGTTCATACATCGTTAAATGTGGCAAACTCGTGACGCGAAATGAGTGTTGTTATTATTCCTGTGTCATTATCTCTCAAAGGCGATGATATTTCTCTGTGGTAAAATACACGGGTCCTCAGAAAAGCTGAAACAATCGATAAGTGCGTAGCTTGGGAAAATCGTTCGACGCGGTGAAGCGTGATAAAAACTTGGAACAAGCGAAAAACCAAAAAAGTACAATCTGTGTACAAATAAACCGTAATGGAATTGTGTCACGAACAGTTTGACCAACTTAACTTCGATAAAGAAACCCACGCGCGAATGTAGAGAAAATGAATCAGACGAATCGATCTGTATAGTATTAATTACTAACTTGGAATTGGTCTAGCACAACACCATCAGCTGCATCGTTATCGTAAACGATTTTACGATGACATGGAACTTGTATGTGTAATCTGCAAATTTGGTACATTGAAATGTTGTAACTCTGCAGCGGTGCATAAGATCTCGTTAGACCAACAAAAATTTCGATATTCTTTGTATAATCCAAACAAGAGTCTATAACCTCATACGAGTGGATAATATTATACAAGATCCATGCCAAAAAAACAATCACGGGACGTCCGAGCGACATTTCTTTGGATTCTTCACGCTGCTTAATTTGACTAAAATAGATTGGATTCAATAAATCGAAGGAATGCTCGAGCCTTCGTTTTTTGACATGCAAGAATGAGATGGAGGTACTCTTATGCACCGTAAACCAGACTGCCATAGTTGTACACTTATCGTTAGCTTGGAAGCTCTCAGGGAATATGCGACAGGACGCTTTGTGACCACGGTAAATACTCCCAACAGCTGCGGTTAGCCAACAGCATTTGAACTGTTACTTTCGATTTGTACGTTCAACTTGTTTATTTGTAGCAATAAAATTTACTACAACTTTTGATTAGTCGCTAGCTTGTTTTCAATTTGTACAATTCAGCTTCAGGATGAAAGTTAAATGCGTATGTTACATATGTAATACTTCGATTTAAATGAAATATTACATATAAGTGTGACGCAATTTTTTTCCTTATTTTCTTCACCCTTTCCGCCCTTTTTCCATTTCGTTCGTTGTTTGGTATTTTTCTTTTCCTTATCCAGTTTTTATACCTATCCTCGAGAAAATTGACCTATACCCCTCCATTGTAAATGTACGACCCTGGTGACCCCTTTTGAACCACTCCAGCGACCAATTGGATTGCAAAGAGGTGTAGGTAAGTAGTGCAAGGACGCGACTCGTCTACCACCGTCTTTTGCTCAATACCAAAGTTATGCTGCCCTTCGGAAAGACGGGTCTGAATTCTGTTAGCATTGGAAAAAGCCTCACGGATCATTCCCTTCCCTTTCTTCACAGAATTCTCTCTCTCCTCCGGAGGTAGAAGAATTCGTACAAAAAAAAAATAAAAAAATAAATAATAAAACGAGAGGGAATAGATCTGAGTATGCAATCGCAAAGATATCCGCGACGTAGAAACGGTACAAATTAAAAGAAGTAACTTAAAGAACGAAAGTAAAGTCGAGGCAACATTTCGCAAACGGTTTGTATATTTATTTATTTATTTATTTATTTATTTATTTATTTATTTATTTATTTTTGCACTTTAAGTCCGTCCAGATAATTTATTTTTTATACTGATAATTAAATCACGCGCAAAAAATTATTTTATAGCATTAGTTTAATTTTTTATTTTATTTTTTGATCACGTGTGGGAGTTGAGGCATTAATTGTTGAATCAATTATGATAATATACCCTGCACGTAATATTACACAAAACTCTTGATACTCAATGCTTTGAAAATCCAATTTTTCAATCATCAAGGCTGTTCCGATATTTTTACCCTATTAAGGATTTGTTTCCCCTCTGCCGAGTTGTCGTTGTGTAATAGATTAAATTTCTGACGCATTTTGGCGTAACTCCAGTTATAATTTTAAACAACATCACCGTCTCAGTCGTAGCCTGTAGTTAGTCACCTTGTCAGTTTTAATTCCAAGTATACCTACTAATCAGTTTTATTTGATTTTGGAATGCTAAATATATAAGATAAAAAGTCTATGGAGACAACCAGTAACTCTTAGACAGAATATCTTGGCAGAATCTTGGAAATAATCGAGGGTGTCGCGTCGAGCATTTAATACTTAACGTGAATTAGATTAATTCCATTTTTAAATTCTCGCTTGAAGCAAAAGTCTCGCGAAAGAAAAGGCACAGGTAAGATAACTGAGACGGAATAATGAAATTCTTTTTTCAACATTCTCTTGACACTTTTTTATACCTGGACGATACAAGCGTTGGCGCGCCTCGCTTGTCTCAGGTGTCATTAATAAATACCTCGGGATGTCTATGATTATTTTAAGACAAGTGGTTTACATTTGCAGCTCAATGACAACATGCAAATTCCACATTTCAGGTAACAGAGCATTTAAATATTATGTAAAAAAAATTTCGGTCCTTTTTTGCCCCTCCCCCTCCTCCCCAAATACAAAAAATAAATAATGTTACGTAACATTTGGACGATTTTCAGAACTGTTGAGAACTAGTAAATAGAACAGTACGGGATTAGGCTTTCTTTGTTTAATTCTGTCGACTATTGCCGCCTTTATGGAAAACCTTTTCAAGTTAAGATGAAACCGTAAGTATATGATTGAAAGACCTATTTACGAAGAAAATTGTTCATCACGTTTGTGGTTTGAGTGGGAACCTAGGAAAGTTACTACGCAGCATGTAACATTTCAAGAAATATTTAAAAAATATTTTCAGAAACATTGCATACAGCAACATGAATCGATTCGCAGTTATTCTAAAATACGTGTTTCAGAAATGTAACAGGTGCAAAAAAAATATTGCAGAAAATATCTCGCAACAGTTCTTTAGAATCGGTCAAAAGATATGACTAAAATTTTACAAAAATCTTGGACAATAATTTTTGCAAAGACTTTCAAAAATCAAAAACAGTCCTTGTAAAAATTACATCGAAAACTGAGAAACCGATAGCGCCGCTGGTCGGTAAAATAATTCGCGACCGTCGATGCCGAGCCGACAATGTGTTGACGACGTTCTGGACCAATTCGTAGCGTGATCTCACGGATTGTTATTAAACCAAAATGAAATTGTTCAACTCGTACTGAGAATCGTGCAATATCAAGTCCACGCTCAATGTATACAGCTACATGCAAAAAGTGAATTTTATAGAAGACATAGACTGGATGAATGAAAAAGCTTGGCTTTTTTTATTTATTGGTAGTTAGTTTTGCAAAAATTTATAGCTGCGACAATTTTTATAGCACAAATGATAAAGATCCCTGACGCTTTGTGACTTCCGTAATTGGTCAGATACATTGTGAAGCGCAAAATGTTATTTTTAAGATAGATTAAAATGCGATTAATTACCTGATCTAGTCTGAAATGCTTACAGCACATGTAATCACACAAGAACTACATACCAGAGCCAAAGGCATAATATTATTGTTTTGACGCTGCTACGCCAAGAAATAAAGTTCAGAGACAAGTAGAGCAGCTGCTCTGCCTCCGCTATTCAATTTTGTTAAATAAATTGGAATACTTACCGACAACTCGGCGACTGCACGTTGAACATTTCACTGCAATGTACTTTCCGCTTCGTGTTGTCTCCTGCAAGGCTTCAGTTCGCCAACGTTTTTCACCTCTACGCACGGTTCAGTTTCACTATTTCACCTTATGCACTGCGTATTTTGCACCCGTTGCAATAATCTCAAAGCCACGAACAAAATAAATTAGTACGATCGTATTAAGCATGCGGGATCGAAAAAAGAAACAAAAGAAACACGATGCTGAAGCTAGCCGCCGATAGTCAACCACCGATTCACAAATACTTTTTACACCAAGTGACGTTCATCGAAAAACCATCAAAATCAATAACATTCTAGCATATCTGATACTTACCCGCTAAAATCAAATAGTTCTAGCATGAAAGACACGGCGTGTCAAAAACTTCGGCGAATCGGTGGCTAACTTCACCCTTGTAAAAAAAAAAAAACGTCCAGCAGCGAATGAGACGCAGCAACTTTTGTCAACGATTAGCACGATTAAAAAAGAATTGATACAACGCTATGCAACTTACTATTCGCAAATATCACCACAATTTATATACCAAGTAAACTGTAATCGCACACACTGCGTAATCAGACAACCGAGACGCGCAACGAATCCGTCCAAACTAGTCGAAGTTCGGCGAACATCTGACTATCGGCAGTAAGATGGCCGCCGGTACACACAATATTATGAAATACATACGCCGGAAATTACCGGTAATTGTAACTTATAATTTTCGCCGTCAGATTCAAAACTGACCGTAGCATCCTCGATGTTGGGCTATCATTTCGCTACTCATATTTTCACTTTTGCCTTGGTACGACGCTCGTTTGAACTAAACAACATTCGTTAGAATACAGCAAATAATGTGATAAACAATTACTCCCATCATGCAATACTAACTCTGCCACCGGTTTATTGCGTGACATGTCGTTCACGGTACTTACCGGGGCTTGAATTTTATAGGGACTATACGATACGAATCTAAATTAAAACTGCGACAACGACGTATCCAGTGTTAAGATTTTTTTGTATCTCTGCGTATGAAATCCATTGCGAATAATTACCGAGCAATCTAGGTATACTATCATCTTGAAACTATTGCAAAATTTTTGCCATTACCGTATTTCATGGTATCTATACGAAAAGTAAAGAAGTACCGTTAATTGACAAACAACATTTGTATTGCAATGAAAAATTTATTGTTTAATTCCAGATCGAGCCATTTTGAATTTACTCAGAGGTCGTGCTTTACTTGAAGGCTTGTTTACCTCAAGAACTTCCGGTCTTCTTTCTTCAACATCCTTGACGATCTGTAAAAAAATATTACATACGGTATACAATTCATTTTATAGGTTTTTGAGTTAGTCAATGTAACAAGGCAATAATTCTTACGATAGTATAGGATGCTCCACGGGGCAACTCATCGATTTCCGAATCACTGGTATCGTCTACTGGTGGAGTTATATTTTTATAATCACCAATATTAACCGATGATTTCTTCAAAATCGATTTCGGTTTACAGAATATTCGATATATATCCGAAGGGTTTTCTATCACGTCATCCCCACCTGATCTAACTGGTATTTGAGGTTGTACGTCTGAATGCATGAATTCAATTCTTATTATGTCATCCGCATCATCTTCATTCTCTGTGGAATCTTTAATCTGTTCATTAATCAAGGATGGATCTGCACCAATGGAAAGCATGTCCTCGATAATTGCCAATTTCTCAACCTCATCCTCTACGTCAGACTCACTTGACGATTCTTGACCCGTTCTCAGAGGCTCATCGAAAGCATGGCGCATCGACTTTTCAAACACATTTATTTGTATCTTATCTGTAAATGATACTCGTCGTCTGTTTGTTTCTGATCTAGCAGTCCGAGCATCTGATTTGGTATTTTCACTCGAAAATTTGTCTCTTTCCTTTGCAGTGGAACTGGTTGGAACCTCATTTATATTCTCTACAGGTGGAGATTGAAAACGAACAGACTGTTCAAGCTCAACTTTGTTCGAAACAGAATTTTCAATTACATCGTTGTTCATCGTACCTGTTGAACTTAGTGAGTGAACTTCACCAATACTGAAAGTTTTCTCTGAGATTTGACTGGAAAAACATGAACTGACATTTTGTTCACTCGATTTCTCACCTGTCTTTTCTGATTCATGATCTTTCACACAGATCATATCATTTTGTGACGACAAAGAGCATTCAGACTTGTCTTCGTGAATCACACTTCTGTCAGATTCAAATTCTATCACAGATATGTCCAAACTGCTCATTGAAATAGTTTGGCAAGGATTAGGAATATTATAGGTTAACGACGATGATCGATCACCTTTTTTATCCACGTTTTCTGTCTCCAACAAATCTTTTTGGTGTTTAGGCATTTCGCTATTATTCAATTTGACAAGTCTTTCTTGAATCAAATCGTTAGCTATGTCCTCTTCTGAGAAATCAGAGTCTTCCTCTTCATCATAATAATCATTCTCTTGAGTGTCTTCCCCATAATAATTACAAGCATCATCTTGTAATCTAAATCATAATTAAAAAACCTCATCAAGATACTGTGAAAAAGCAAGTAGAGAAAAAGATATCTTATCCAATATCTCAGTTCTGCTAAAACATAAAAGTTTCTATAAACCTATCAATTTCATCTTGTAATTCCTCTTGAAGTTCAAGCTCATCTAATCTTTGCCATAAGTCTTCTTCTGTTTGGATTTCTGTCTTTTCTTGTGCCCTAAGTTTTGCCAACTTTTGATGATATTCTTTTTGACGCTGCCTGTGTTTAACTGTACAAAGAGAGTGACAAAAATAAACATAGTGTACTTTATTACAATACTTAAAACTGTGTTTGCTTGGTTTAATGTCAATATGGAGAAGTGGTCAAAACTGATTTTATAGATACAGAAAAATAACCAATCACTCCATCGGTCATTGGTTAAACCCGGATATCTACCTCTCCATTGTTTTTCTGCTTCCTCCTCATATGTTTCAATGATCTCTTGGTGTTCATTGTCGCCAAAAATATCACAATCCACTGGCAGAGACTGGCGCATTTCAAGTAAATCTTTTTCTTTCTCAAGATTTTCCAGCATTTCATCAGCCTCTAGAAAACAAATTCTAGAATAACACAGTTACACCTTTGTAATTAAAAAAGTGATGTAAACTACTTAACATTTCTAAAAATACTCAAAATTTATTGCAACTCATTTTAAAAATAAACTCAACTTCAGTGCTCGCATTAAAAATTCTTACGTTTTATTCTGCGATCGCAGACACCTATAGCTTGCTTGGCGCTATATTTAGCGAAATATCCTTCGCCCAAGCAAACTAAAATTTCGTTAGTATGAACCAATTTTCCTTTCATGAGTGCTTTACGCCCAATAGGCACCATGCAATTGGTTGTCAATTCTTGAGGCAAAATGTCAAGACCCTTTTTAACTTTTTCATGAGCTTTTTTGTAATCTTTCCACGTTTTGGTTTGCTCCTCGTTACGCCTAAGACCCTGTAAATAAAAAGCATATATTATTGACAAATAGTTTATCGTTCACAGCATTGTTCATTGACAAAGTAATATAAGACATTGTATATTTAAAAAATGCCTAACCAATTCGAGGTTATGAACGAACAATCCATACCTCGACAAGTGCTTTACTCAGAACAGCCCTCAGTGAATTTTGATAATCTTGGTAATTTTTACTATCCATTTTTCGTTTTTCACTCGGTAGATAAGTTTTTTCCGAAACTATGTACACCGAATTTGGGTTCCAGGTATTTTAAATTACAAAGAGTAAACGCGCTCACGTTCCTCACATCTGCTCGCATCACGCGCGCATTGTCATCTCTCCAAGTCTCAATCGTCTCAATAAATGCAAAAGGTTCAGTGGCGTTCTGCCTGTCGAAAGAGAGAGAGAAAAGTAATATGCGCATGCGCAGTAAACAAACTAACCTACCTCTATCAGCTTCAACGATAGTGTCATGGAGACTAGAGTACGATAGTATAGTGTAAACTGTAGAACTAATCAGCTGTTTGCCGTGTACAAGCCTCCGTATAACGTACGAGGTTGTTTCAATGGCCATTGATCTTTCGATGTGTTATGGCTAGTTTCTTGAATGGGAAGGCGGCGGACAAAATGTGCAGGTGCAGCGATGACGGCAGCAATTTCTACATTCAGATTAATGTGATATTCAACCTAAAAGTACGAAAGAAATTCAACGTGAATTCGTACGCATGAAAGAGCTCTCTCATTTATGATACAACCCTTTATATCGATATCTTTGTTTAAAACCGCCTATCATCGTGAAGTTTATCTAAATGCAATTGCATTAATATTTCCAACCAATAACTGTGTTCCACGTTACTACGTATATCGAAGAAAATACACATCTGGATAACTGATAAATTATTGTCAGTAACGGATTGTGCTACTGGTAACGTAATTTTGAGGACCAACTAATTGGATCATAATATCACGCTTGATTTCAGTAGTTCTTGGCACGTTATTGATCGTGGTCGTGACAAGGTGAATAACACCTGCTCAAGATTACAGCCAATTTTGCAATTAACAAGCAGGTGTGGACTGACCATCGTTCAGTCTAGCTTTGAACTTCCCGTTTTCACCTGAAAATGTTTGGAAGCAATTCTTTTAACTTCAAAACTTGCAGATCTAGTGAAGACTCAACTTTTCATTTTCAGAGTGATTACAATAACTTCCTTTTTGCTCTGAAAACAAAGAAACGGGGAGTTAAAAACAGGGCTGTTAAGCAGACACTTACAGCTGATATCTCCGTTCAGAACTAGCAAAATGAGTGGTGCTGGAAAAGTAGTGGAATTCGATTCTCTGGGTAAAGTAATTGATCAATACCACTAGAGTTAAACTGTTGCATTGATTATAATTTTTTAACACCTTACTGTCTACTGTGTACTGTCACCTTAAAATACGTAACTCTTGCGCTTTATAAATAGAAAGTATAAAGTTAGCTTATTCCAAACCAGACATAAATACATACTATGCATAGTTGAATTTACAAGTACGTGAAGTGACTATAATATAAATAATAACACATTTTTATAATTTTGTTAAAGCTGGAGATATCCAGGAATTGATTAAAGCAGGGGTGGACGCTCGTACCTACTCATATTCCCCTTATAGTAAATTTAAAGTTGGCGCGGCACTTCGGTGTGAAGATGGTACAATATGTAAAGGTTGCAATGTCGAAAATACAGCATATCCTGTATCTATTTGTGCCGAGCGAACTGCAATTAGTAAAGCGGTTTCAGATGGTAAGAGGAAATTTGTGGCACTTGCAGTAATCGCTGACTTGGACGATACTTTTGTATCACCTTGTGGTGAATGTCGGCAATTTATTATTGAATTTGGAGACATACCAATTTATTTAGCAAAAACAAGTCTGGGAACTGTATTTGAAACTTCAGCTGCAAATATGTTACCACTCGCATTCGCCATCTTAAATAATTCTGAAAAATAGTTTACCAATTTATTATAAAATTCCTTGATAATACTATTTAGAATTTGTTGATTATTTTTAAATATAAACTTCACAATCCTTCTGTGAGAATACATGTGCATATGTAATGTAATATGTTGAAAAGTAGTGGAAAGAACCTATTAGACTATATATAGAGAATATTCTGGTCTTGTAATTACTAATATTTACATTTTGTCGATAATGTATTGACTAATGGCGTGATGATTGTTAATAATGTAATAAAATGTGTAAATTTTTACTATACCATAACTCATCAACTTCAAAATATTTCAACAAATCCATAAATCGTGGCCTAAGGTACCAATTAACTTTACAGTTTGTGAACTTGAATTCTCGAGTTTCTGAACAAATGAAATCCATTCGAAAAATTAAGATGATTAATAATTTTTTCCCTACAAAGTAGAAATGATTCTTCGGTAAACTCATCACTGTACTCCTTAAACATGTTTTATGACTACATTGAGGATACACAAAGTACAATTACATGGGATTTCTCAAATTTCAAGTTAGTTATCTTACAATATGCAAATTCAGTATCGAAAGTTCCATGTTTCAATAGATTTTCCAAGATTATTTTGTTGGATAGAACGTTTTCGTCTCTTGAGCGCCCGATGTAAGAATGTATGTAGATGAATGTTTACATGTTGGAATCTTACGCTTCCGATGGAATTATTTTGTTGCTTTGTTCTTCGCATTTGTTGAATGATACATTCATAAGTTTCATCGTAAACTAATGAGAATGATAAACAGACAGTTGTACCGATAGGATTCAGAAGTTGTTGAGGTTATTTCGCTAGCCACTTGTGACCTTTCATATTGAATAGACTTTACAGATGCTTTATGTAGAATAAGTATGTATGGTTCTGTACAAAATTCGCATACTTAAAATTTGAATATCACTTAATCATTTACTTACTTCTACCCCTAACACAAACTGCATTGATAGATCAGAATGTTTAACAATGAAATAATACACGATATATACAAGATAAATTAAACATTACAATGATTCAGGAAAAGTTGTTTATGACAAGAATCCTAAAAAAAATAATGCTTCATAATCAGAATTAAGTAAACGTTAAATCTGTAAGTAAAGTGTTCATTGCCATAATTGATCGTTACTCTGATCACAACAGAGTACTTCAATTCGTCCAAATTTCATATATCACGGCTCGATATTATTATTTATTTCCATAACGAACCTCAAATTTACTGCCACAGTTAAATTAGCAGTTGTTACTTTAATTCAACTTGGGCAATGTTATGACACTGGCAAACCAAACTTTTCAATTATAATGTCTGGAGACTAGTCCCTGAACCTCATCAAACCCTTACTAAGCAATCATGAGAAAATAACCTCATAAAATCTTGTCACGCTTGACTTCGTGTAATCTGATTTTCACCAGAATGGACACCTGAAAACAGAGTATTTTGAAGAATTCCGATATTGCATATAAAACCTGCAGAACATATCTGAGCATTTTTGTCATTAACTTAAAGTATTACTTTAAATTAATTTCAATTGAAGTAATTAAATCAAAAGAATATTACCATCCAATGTAGCATTGGCAGAGATTTTCGTTATTTGTAGCCTGCTGAATCAGCAAATCAACTTGTTGCTGAACATTAAGCATCTCATCATGCGAAAAATCACGTCCCGTTAATTTGTCTCTCACTCTGTTTATTATTGCAAGTGCTTTCTTATTCAGAGCCTCCGGTTGATTTTTATCTCCTAGATAAAGGTAGTGATATAATATAACTTGCTTGATGCAAAATTTTAACTAGTATCTATGTGCCACAAAAATTTGAGAGGACGTAAATATGATTTATCATATGATTCCAAGTGAACTAATACAACACACGTTATACCAAAACTATTTACGCGAAAGATTAATTACCAATATTCTTCATCTTTTAAATGCAAACTTTACCTCCATTTTCAAGACTGCAAGGAACTCCTTTCTTTGGCAAAATAGCACTGTGAGAATCTAGCATGTCTCCGTGCTCCTGGCTACTACTGGCAGCAATACCCGGGGCATCTGATCTTGTAGCTTTTGGAACTGCGTTGTCCATTAGTCTCCAGTTCAACAGTGGATCGTAAACAAACGCCTCAAGCACAGCCATCAAGCTGTCTTTGTTACGATGTAACACCGACATAACCGATTCACTCGTCCGTCTGTATGTTCCTTCGATCCCTGTCACCTCCATAGCATTGATCAGCATTCTTGTTAACCTGAAGGGAATTTTCTCCGGGAATTTTTCACGCGTCATAGCAACTTCGAAACAATCTCCAAAATCGATGTGTAGAATTTTTCCACTAAGACGATCCAACATCAGGTTAGAGGGATGCCGATCTCCGAGTCCGAGTATGTAACCAACCATTGACATGACAGCAAGGGAACGAGTATAATTCGTTCGGCGATCAAACCACACTTCACTGGAAGGTGATTTGAGCCACAGAAGGCGAGACAAGTCATCCCCATGCGTGTGTTCTAAAGCATGTTCAAATACTTCGACCTTTTGCATCAGCATAAGATGATCATAGTCCGGTGCCATCTGTATAAAATAGATAATTCAACTTTGTAGAAATAAGCATAGATTGTAAGCAGTTTATTTTATCTCACATTTAATATTGATGAAGCAGAAAATATTGTGAAATTGTAAAAAAAAGCATGCTTACCCTCAACATTATTCTGTGCTCAATATTCAGTAGTATCTTTTTTTTCTCTCTATAATCTCGTATCAGCGTATGCAACGTATCGCAGTGAGGAACCCAGCCAATAAGCCCACTATTTGTTGATAGAGGAATTACAGCATATCTCTGTACATGAAACAAAGGAGCATACGAACATTTGAATTTCAAGTACGAAGAAATTACTATTTGTTTGAAGATTTCTTAACTCACTTGAATTGTAAGATTCCGCCTGAATGTGTCAGGATCATGCAACAAAAGTGTGTTGACTAGACCAAATAACTGCATAACACGTTCGTCTTGTCTAAGGTCCTCATGACCTTTCAATAGGAACATATAATCTTTACCGTTGCTACCTACGGAGATAAATGAAAAGAATTAACAAATCGTTCAAATGGAAATACTTTTGTAAATGGCACTGTTTCGATGCTAACCTTTGATGCAAAGTTTCCGAGGGCGTTGCTTACTAGTAATAACTTGCATCGAGCTGTGGATACTGGCAATCTTGATAACTGGATGTCCAGGATTGTAACTACCAGGTACAGCTAATTCCAAATCTCGGCAAACCAACAATTTTGGACTAACATACTGTAATTCTAAACTTGTTAGTTGAGGTAACTGTCTTGATATTTTTCTGAACACATGATAATACAAATCCCATGCCTGGTTTAAGTCCTTCACATTTCCAGACATTTTATACCTGTGGCACCATTCTTTTGCTTCCATCAAATCTCTTCCGTAAGTTTGATTGAATGATGTTTCCTTCAAGGTTTGCGGCCCTCGTTCTAACATCGCATGAAGAGGCTCCAAGGTATCGAACATTCCCTTGACGTTTCGTTCTCCAAAGTATAATCTACTGGCTTCTTCCAAGCCTTCGTGCCACAATTCATGCCACAGTATTGCAACTCTAATCAATTCGTCACTAGCTAATACAGCTTGTTGCACCAGCGTTGGACTGTGTTCGCACATATTTTTTAGTATCTTATTAGCGGCAGCTTTACGAGCGGGACTCGCACTTTTTGAAGCTACTGTTAAGGGGTAAACTAATGCCTGCGGATGAGTTTTACCAATATCAATTAACAGGTGATGAATTAATCTGCCGACTAAGGCTCTAGGAGTGTCTATTCTCGCAATGAGCTGAGGAATTACTTGCAACCAAGTATTGATTTCAATTAGTCTTATTCCTTCGACAATCGCTTCATACACTTCCGGCCATTGTCCGTAATCAAACCATAACGTTAGCAATCGTAACGTATCTTGTAAAGAACTGCCATGTGACAAATTAATAGACCGGAAGAAACCCTCGACTGCTGGTACAGTGAACTGAGAAATGTATTGAGAGCTGGCTAATGCAGACCTTGATGCATTACCAGGTACGTTATCGAGATTGGTATCACCTTGTTGATGTTTGTAAAACAAAACGGTTTCAAAATTTGTATAAGCAAAAGCATGCCAAGCTTTATACCATGAAGGATCATGTTTTGTTGCTGCTGCATAGTAAGATAACACAGCTGGTATAGAATGCTCGCTTATTCCTTGCAAAGCCTCCAACCACTCTCCAAGTTTTAGGTAACACCGAGCGAGTAATCTCTTCCTGGCTTCTTGCTGTTTCTCATCTTCTTGATTTAACACAGATATTGTTGCCGGCTGTAATGACGTTTGCACAAATCTTTGCAACTGACTATAAGCTGCTTCTCGATTATTCGCCATCCACATGTGTTTACAATAAGCAAATGTGACTTGCGGATGCGTTGTTGGCAATGGTTGATCAGGATTCTGAGATGGATCCATTCCAAGCAGCATAACTAATGTCTTATGACATAACATAGGACTGCCATTTTTTCTGCAAAGGCTAGCATATTTCAGCCATGTGTACATGTCGTCCTGTGGAGAAACGACCAGTGTGTGGACTTGAATAATTTTTTGCCAATCTTCAACGACACGTTGTCCACCTTGCAATCTGTCCCACCACATTGATTTTATTGTTGCTCTCCTCTCAGGAATTAACTTGAACTGTATTACTTCTTCTAATTCAGCTAACTTCTGAACTTCCACCATGGCGTTGTAAGCTCTCTGGTAACTTTCTCCAGCCATCGCAGTCAGTTCTGTGTCTAATAAATCTCTTGCACTGTCTATCAACTCATGGGCCACATCATACTGTTCATCATGTATAGCCAACACTGCTCTATAAAAGGCACCGTCCTGGGTGTCTTCAGGAATGAAGTTGACATATTTTTCCATACTTTCCCACTGCCCAAGTCCCCATGCAGCAGCTGCCGCCATTCGAGACATTCTTTGTTTATTTTCGTCATTTTCATTCGCCCATTGTCGGGTGGCAACATCATGAAGCTGCCCCCATTCGCCAAGTGCTTCTAAGCATCTCATCTCGCCTAAGGTTGATTCTACGTCAGTTGGATCAATGTTTAAGCGATCTTTATATAAATCTAATGCCTTATCCCAATTGTGTAACTTCTCATACCAACGTACTTGCACTTTAAGATCTTGTTGATTCTGCTGTTTCATAACATATTCCAATAATCCTTCAGCAACCTCTTTTTGCTGGAGTTTATTATTGATAGAAATCAGTGACTCGAAAACATTGCTGTTTCTGCCTTCGTGGAATTCATCTTCTTTGTAATGCAACGCCTTAGCATAAGCTCGGCAATGCATGGCTCGCTCACCCAGTAACTTGGCATCTAATGGTAAAGGTCCTTTGTCACAATGTTCCATAAATTCAGCCAAATTCAGAATAGTTTGTGTGATTTCCGGTAGGTCGGGCACCATTAGTGCCTGCTGCAAGGTCTCTTTTAACTCCGTTTGATATGTGCTACTGAGTTCAGTCCAACATGACACAAAAGCTGCGTTGAATAAGTCTCTTGGTAGCTGTGAATAAGTTTGAGCAAGCGCCCAGCATGACCTTAATGCCGGTGAAGGTGATTCTTTGAGCAATCCGATAGACAAACTTCGGAGCCATTCTAGCCAATCATCTTTGGAGACTCTGCGCGTGGCTGTCCAGGCTTTCTGTAGATTGGGTGCTGACACATGAAGACGCTTGATGATTGTGGTATCAGAAGATGTCAAAGATAAATCGCGATATTGGCGTCTTGAGTCTCGAGGACGTGTAAGTAAATAGTCTTCGCCATCAGCTACGGTAGAGTCGCTTTGAATTTTATCTGTGAGTACGTCGTAGCGTTGATGAGTGATTTTGTGTTTAGTCATTACCTTCTGAACCAATGGTATAAAAATTTGATACTTCTTTCTAAGTTGAATTAAAAGTGCGCAGAGAGTTTCCATTGCCGGCATCCTTAGTTCTGGGTATGTGTCCAATGTTCTTACTAACGGATGCACTATCCTTGAAGCGAAATCAGTGAAATCCAATGTATCAGCAAGGTCGTCGACAGTTTCCAGCGCAACTCTATTAACCGAAATTGGGCAATCTGTAGCATAGAATAGTTTCACTATTGGCGGAAGTACCAAATGCAGATAATTATCAAGATTGTTTCCAAATTTCTGCAAAGCAAGAAGCAGCTTGACAGTCACCGCACGATCCTTACTGGTATCATGTGTCAGTACTCTCAAGATTTGCGGCATCAATTGTGGTAAATAAATTTTGAATTCAGCACCCAGAGCAACAGCGATGTGCTCCACAAGAAGAATAAGCGTACTCTGTAACGGACTATTCACAGTCCACACTTCTTTAATCAAAGCGAAAATGTCATCCAAATAATTCCGAATGTGTTGTTTAACAATCGCAATAAGAACAGCCAACTGTTGAAACAAGTATTCTCGAAATCCAATATCAGCAGTGCGAACAACGTTCAAAAAGCTAGGCATAACTTGAGAAATATATGGTACGCATTTTATACCAAGGCTTTTAAAAATGAATGTTACTGCTTGCACAACCATGGTATGATGCTGAGATAAGGTGGGTTCCCGAATGATGCGCATGAGAGTAGCGATCGCAATAGCTGGATAATATTCCTCCAGAGTTGAAGTCGACATATTTACAAGCATCTCGCTAGTCGACTGATCTTGACTTGTTTCGGCATCACTTTTACACCTAATATCAGCCATGGACATTAGTGAATCAAACTGTGAATCTATTTGACCAAGGTTCATTTTGTGCTTGTAGGGATCCAAGGCACCTAGGAGTCCGAGTACTCTGATTGTTTCTCTCCTGGTAACTGGTGATTGCTCAGTTTTTAGAAAATTAATAAGAACATCGAGTAAAAAAGGATATTGTGTGTATGGCTTGACTACATGTCCTGTACTTCCAACCAGCTGGCCAAGAACCCACAAGGCGACACCTCTTTTGTCTGGAGAACTGGCATCGACCAACATTTCCAGTAGTATTGACAATAATTCCGGCATCCATTGTTGCATTTCTGCACCATTAACACTTGCTAAATCACCAATCGCTTTAAGTACAGCCAAGACAACACCAGGGTTAGGCTCAGGTTCTTTCATCTTCGGAATGAGAACTTTCAAAATAGGTTCCATGTAAGGTCGAATGAGTCGTGGAGCACTAATTACTAAATAATCGAGCATCCGCGAAGCCTGTTCTTTGTTACGTCCCATACCAGAATGTTCAAGCTCTGTTAGAAATTGGATCAGCGTTTTCCGAAGTGAAGGCATAACGTAGGCTGGATTCATAGTACTCAATCTCCCAATTGTGTAGATGGCGAGTTCTCTGATTTCAAAAATTTCATCATTCATCGCAATAAATAAGGCTGACAAACTTTCTGCTTGAGCAAGATGAATGTCAAAACTTTTATCAAGCGACGCGAGGACACATAATCGCACATCTGGATCAGTGTCTGTGATGCCGACGACTAGTAATTTTCCTAGCACTGTAGAAACTGTATTGGTAACCGTTGGCCCTGGTTGATTCAATGCTAGCCTCAAAAGCCTGGAACATGTTTTCACAGCTTCCAAACGGACCTGAGACTGTTCAGATGTCAAGAAATGGTCAGCGCATCTCCGAACAAACTGGAGTAAAGGATTTCCATCAAAATTAAACGTACCAAGTGTTTTCAGCGCAAGCACCGTCGAAGGAAGGTCAGCTTCTGCAGTTGGAGCTGAAATTGGACTTGTAGCTGACCACGGAGCACCGGGATGTCGCAGTGGTTTGTGCATCAGTACTTGTGACAGCATTCTCAATAATCCTTGAGAAACATCTGGCTTCAAAGATGGTATACTATGAGCTAATTCGCGCAATGATGTTGTAAGAATTGGACTCAGACCAGTGGCAAGCATTGGCTCTAAGAGAACCTTTATATCTGGCCCTATAGTTTGCTTAACAGCATGCCCTAGCAAAGTAATGCAGATAAATACAGCCGGTTCAAGTGTGGTACCTCGTTTCTTACTCGGCGTTTCTTTTGAAGGTAAAGAAGCTTTAATCACTTCCATAATTTCCGGAAGATAAGGTTCTATGCCAGTCTCAACTGCAACAGCAATTAATCCAATAGTTGTAAATGCTGCATGTCTATCTTTTTCGCGGCTTCTTAAAGTGATCAAAAGATACGATATACTTTGTGCCAAGTGATGCTTGTCAAATTTTTCTTTATTGAAAGCAACCAGCCGTGGTAATAGCGTCATCAGCGCGTGTTGTATATGAGGATTTCTTGATAGTTTTTGGTTCATAACATCTGCGTAAATATTATCCAAGCCCTCCTGTAATAGACTGCGACAAGCGGCAGATTCATGAACCGGATGAATTGTCTGCAGAGTATTGGATCGACTTGGAACTGGGCCTGTCCAATTTGGTACAATCGGAGTTTTGAGACGAGGAATGAGAGACAGAATATCATCATCCATCTGTTGAGTAGAGCAATTAAGTCTCTCCATCAACGCCTCATAGTTTCTTTCCCACTGAGCGTTACTGCATCTCAATAACTCGTTCAAAACTAATAAAGATCCGTGAATAGCGGCATCCTTGTTGGACCCTCGCCCCTTAACATCAGCATCATTGAAGCATTGTACAACTTCGTGAAAGCATTCTTTGTACCATTGCGGTTTATGCATTTGCTTTGTAGTTTCTCTTTGAGCGGTGACAACCAGAGCAGCTCTGAGAGCTTCGGTAGCAGCTTCTCGTATCAGCGGTTTGGGATCACGTATCGCGTTGAATATGAGATCAAAAAACGGAGATACTTGTTGAAAAAAATACGTCGGCATCGAGACGGCTAATTCTCTCAGTACAAGGACAGCTGCATGTCGTTTCCCCTCATGCCTGTCTCCGCCAAGCCACTCAAAAGCACGTTTCACTTCAAACTCGACATACTCTGCTGTGTAGGTGCCAGAGACAAGTGCGAGTTTCCCAACAGTTTTTGCAGCCAATTCCATAACTCCAACATCGTTCGACGGCAATAGATTTCTTAGATAATTTGCAAATCTTATAGTACGAGTGTTTATATTACCACCATCAGCACCGATTAGACAAACTATGGCTAGTATACCTCCCTTCTTCTCATTCATGTCAGAACCAGAGACCATTTCTTTTATGTGGTGATTGAATTCGTCCATAAAATTTGTCATCTCCTCCTGGGAGACTTCACGTAGCTCTGTTCTGACGTAAAGAGATAAATCATGTGCCGCCTTAATCCTAACATCTTCGTGCCGCGATTTAAGTCGCTGAACGAAATCCAGCACTTGCGAATGCGTCATGTTTTAAAATATATATTAGTTTTCACTTTTTGACAAAAACGTTCAATTACGAGATGTGACACTTGTTTTTTAAATCTTTACATCGGGATACTACATTGCCCGATGTCCACCTGAAACAGTTAAAAAACTGGTCAGTATGTATAGGTTAGGTTCGAATCACAGTTGCCGTGATGATACGCGTAGTGTGAAACGTAAAGAATTTACGAGATAATAAATGAGAATAACGTTAGATGTAACGTTGCGACGACACCTAAATTTTCTACTCACGTTATTCAATCATCTATTTGGTTAACACGTATTTTTAATTCGCGGCGCAATCACGCTATCAGCCACAAGCGCCATTTTTAGTAAATATAAAGTGATATAAAGTAAATACGTAAGGCAGCTCCCATTATTCATGGTGGCTCTATAATAGATTTAGTGAACTTATTCGCTAAGCTAGAATCTGATATGTGGCCCAGCTTCTATTGGTGAATTTTAACTTGTGCATAGACAAGATTTTGAGATTTGATGCTGTCAAATTTCAGCTCAATTTTCAATTTTTGCTGCATTTTATGTATGATATTTAAATCAAGAAGGTACGTAAACAATTCGTACTTAATGTCGTTTAATATTACCATCCTAAACATAATATATGTATAATACATTTACAGTAATCTATATTTATAAATACGGTATTATTTTCAATTTTGACACTCGGTTTTAGATAGGAATCGGTAAGTCTTTAGAAACTACGGTCAATATTTGGTCAGTATTTAAACACCAATTTACAATGTTTTTAGATACTCTGCACCAATTTTCACCATGATGCGGTTCTGCGGCTACACATCGCTTTTTGACTTCCTCTTGCTGTTCCTCAGTGCCATTTAAAAGCTCAAATTTATAAAAATACGCCCAAGCATCCCCTAAATCAGGATCTATCTTAACGGTGCGATTAAACCAATCTCTGCACTTGGATATTTTATGCTCACACCAAAAAAGCCTGCAACAGATACGATGTATAATTAATAACGACAAACAGCTCCCCAAACTAGGAGAAATTGAATAAACGTGAAATATCTCGCTGAACTTGCGTAATCTGGGTTTCCTACGTACTTGGAGACTGCCAGTAGAACATGGGGATCATGTTCACATTTTTTCAACGCATCAACGCTCTTCGTTTTCCGTTGTGGTCGTGCTTCCATAAAGATTGCTTCAGCCCATAGCAGACCAGACGTAGGACATTCTTGCAGAGCTTTAGCCATCAACGTATTAGCCATGTCTCGCACCCCTCCACCTTTCAATTCATTTCGAATAGCTTCTAGCCAAAGCTCCGCATTTTTCGGATTACGAAGCCGTGCTTTTTCAAGTACAGAACGAGCCTTTGTCACTTGACCTTTACGCTGTTCAAGTTGAGCTAACAAACACCACAATGGCACAGAAGTGGGGCATTTTTTGATCTGCAAAACAACCAGGTAAATTCTCACATACTTCAATCGATTTTATATAAGAAATGATCTGTTTCAAAATTACACATTTCGAACTCTTCAAACTATCACGCTGGAAGAATAACAAAAACGATTTACTCACAGCTTGATTATATGTTTCCAGAGCTTTGTCAAGATTCCCTTGTTGCTCTTCTATTTGAGCCTTCATTAACCAAAGCTTGGGAAAATCCTCAAAAGTTTCTATAGCTTCCTGGAGGAGATGCAGTGCAGCTTCTAGATTATTAAGAGCCCATTCAAGCTTGGCACTTTTCATCATAACTCTAGGAGTTGGCGCTGATGCTCTAGCTTTTGCCAACAATCTTCTGGCACGTTCATATTCGGAGTTCTCTGACTCAAGCTTGACTGCAGCTAACCAAATCTCTTCAGAATTTGGATTGGCTTGGAAAGCCAATGACAAAATACCTCTTGCCGCTGGCACGTCACCCTTGATATAGAAATAATCATATATATTTCAACAGTTACACGTTATTGATACTGAATACGTGTAACAAACTTAATTGAAGTAAGAGGATGAAGTATAACACCGATTACTTACAGCAAGCCATTTAGACTTGGCACCCATGAGCCACAGAACTTCGCTCTTAGGACAATGAGCCACAGCCCGTTGGAGTAGCGCTTCCAAGGACTCCCGTGTTCCGTAACTCTTTTCAAAATATGCTGCACGCAGCCAGATCGATTTTTTGCTGGGAAAAGTTGCTAAAGCATAAGCATACACTGCTCTAGCACATTCCAAAGCACCTTGTTGTGCACACTGCAAATAATTGCATTTATATTGTTCAAATTGACTGTACTTGTATAGATTTATTAAAAATAGTTCCGAAGCAAAGTTATTTAGTAGCTTTTCAGTAAAATTTGTTAAAACTAAAAAACCACTGCCACAATTTATTTCAACTGTGTGAAAATCGATTACTCAGAACCAAATATGTCACCTGATCCAAAGGATTTTTCATATTTAATGGTAGATAATAAACTGTACTTACTGTTTCTGCATCTTCCATCCAAGTGTGTTTCCTATCTTCTTCCTCAACTCCAAACCCGATGATGGACTTGACAATGACTTGACAACAATGGACAGCACCAGCTTTTTCAGCTTCCATAGCTTCTTTGAACCAGTGTTCTCTGTTAATTTCAACTCCGTTAACGTTCAAGGAACTAATTGCTCTGTCAATGATCTTTTCTACCATATGCTTATTGCCATTAGCTTCTTCTAGTTTAGCAGCAGTCGTCCAAATCTGTCTATCCGTTGGAATATTTTCTCTAGCTTTATTAAGAACTTTTCTCGCGTTATCGTAAGTTTCCAATCGGGCCAAGGCGAGCCACAAATCGACACTTGTTGGACAACACTCAACTGCTCGACTCAATAAAATTCTTGCATCTTCTGGTTCTTCCAACTCAACAGCTACTTTCCACAACCGTACTGAGTTCGGAATATGCTCTAAGGCTTTTCGATAAACACGTCTCTTTGCCTTAACTTCCGTTTCCAAGTCAGCTGCTTTGATCCAGATTCTAACAGATGTTGGAATGTGACGTACAGACTGGGCAATTACGGCCTTTGCCGTCTCCGGAGGTTGAAGCCTCGCCGCTTCTAACCACAAGTCTTCAGAAGTTGGATTCACCTCACAGCCCTTCATGATAAGATTTCTTGCTGCTTGAACCTTACCCGTAACTTCCTCTAAGCGGGCAGATGCTATCCAAGCCGGGGGATGATTAGGATTTGTTTCACGAACGGATTTCAAAAGCAATCTGGCCTTTTTTATATCACTGAAAAAAATTTCAATATTGTATTGTAAATTAAATGGATAAACTGGTGAAAAAATTTTTTATGAGACTTACTTGATGTCGCCACCGTAAGTAGGAATCATACTTTGTAGATCCGTTAAGTAACCTTTGGGATCAACAACTGTTTGACCCTCAACAGAATCTGATACTTGATTCAGTTTCACATTCATAAGCGTGTTTCTAGCTTGTCCAATTTTTCGCAAATCCAAGTCACCGGTTGGGGTCAACATACCAGGTGTGGCTAGGCCAGGCATCATGGAAGCCAGTCCATTAGATGGGTCTATACTAGTAGAAGTGTCTCCGCCCAAGTTTCTTGCTAAAACAGAATCTGGCAAAGGCGTAAACTTTTCAGCTCGTGGATTCCGCTGTTTTCTATTACGCGCATCGCCAACTTCGGGAACATTTTTCCATTCATCCTCAGACACATTAACCAGTTCACGCTTCAGATCTGAAAACTGTTGCTGGATTTTAGGCCGTTCTTGGCGATAACGTTCAAGTTCTTCTCTTAGGCGCTTTTCACGATATTCTTTCCGCTTTTCATCCATGCGTTTATCAATCGCTTCATAAATTGCATCTGCTTCTTCATCATCTTTGTCATAAGGATCCTGGATAGAAAAGAAATCACCTGAGGTTCAAAGTAATAAAGTTATTCTATTGTGCCCAGATTAGGAAAATAACTGGCAAAAGGGTCTATATTTCAAGTGTAGATTAGCATATAAAGAAAAATGCAATTTACTTAGGGTAATATGAACTTATGCTGCAAATTGAAATACAAATATGAATTAAATCTATTCGCAGTAATACTGAATTGCTAATACTATAGGAGGTAAACTTGAATCTTCAGCGCTTTGCTCGTCAGACAATACCGTACCTTGCTAAACAGCGACCCTCCATACCCGGAGAATTCGTCATAATTGGAATCGTTGAGATCTTCTTCATCCTCTTCTTCTTCTTCCTTTTTCTTAGCTCTTTTGGTAGGTGGAGCGTGTCGATCGTCACTGTAAAATTTTTACAAATTACAATAATGAGTTGAAGTTAAAACATGATGTCAATCAGCAGAAATTAATTAGCAATTAAAGTGAGAAATCTTACGAAACATCGTTGGCATCGCGAGCTGGACCGATATCAGAACGAGTCGTGAAACCTGTCGCACTGTAAACACAAATAAAAAGCGAGGTTAAAAACGTCGCTAAATCGTAGACGTCAATTTCTCCTCGCCGGTAAGGTAATATTTATGAATTAAAAAATGTATTAATCGAAATTACCCTCTTCCGACACCAGCGACATAGCCCAAGGGTGCTGGAACCCCTAGAAAATGCTTTTTATTTCGCGTTGAAAGCGAAGCTGATGGCACCGCCATGTTTATTACATTCTACACTATCGCTGCGTGACGACACGACGCCAAGCGGTAAACACTGAAATAATGGATTACTTTTGAATCTTCAGCTTTACCCGACACAGGCTGGTTTTGCCAATTCCATCACGAGATACAGCAAATCCCTCGGAAAAATTCGGTGCTATACTTACAATTTTTATTCCCAACAATTAACTTTCAATTTTTATTAACAATTGTTGAAACTATACTGTGTATTTTTCTTGGCCTTAATTAAGGGATTCACAGGTACCATCGCTAATTCACGCCATATTAAAAGTAAATTGTATTCTTACATTCTGATACATATATCAAATTTTTACATGTATGAAATTCAGTATTAACATACAGAGGTCTCGCGATCAATTTTATTTAAATACGGCTGTTGTCGATAGCTTCTTAGCGAATTTGCTCTCAATTATCATTATCCGTACGTAAAATTAATATTGTTAATTAGATTTTGGCACGCATGATAATTGGCCACGAGGTTTTTTGTTTAGGAGTCTCGATTCCCCTTGGTAAAATAATCTGATATATCCCTGGTACTGAGAACTATTCAGACGTGTCATTTTTCAGTTAAATTTCCTAGAACCGATGTTAGAAATCACAGAGCAGTACTTCAGGCTTGAAATGTGACGTAAACCGACAGATCTAGAACACTTCAGCCAGCTTACTGTCGAGACCACTTTCTTCTTTATGTTTTGTATACAGGATGGCAAATGTGTCGGTCTATTTATAATTTAAAACTAGGTGTAAGTTAAATCAAAAATCAAATTGACGGAAGAGTATTTCATGTCCCGCATCGTTCGAGCGGTATGGAAATATTCAATTCCATGAGTGATTAGTTTAAGACAATCCAGGCTACGGGTACATCTACTGTAAAGCGCAATATTTCAATCGAATCAACGCCATGTGAATTAAGTAAAGCTCGCTCAACATTCGGCCTATTTTCAGGATTGTCGGAACGACCGTATTGTACGAAACTTACAGATTTGCAAATATCAAACAGTTTAGCATTATTGCAATTATTTTAACATCGCATCTGATTGTGAGCGACTGAATAAATAATAGTTCGATCGGCAGCCACATAATATAGTGACCGATTGAAGCCTCTTTCCCATCTTATTATTGCCTGCCTTTACATTGAATTCGACTCTTATTGCAATCTGTTTCAATCAAACATATTTAAACATCATTGAACCGGTCAACTTGTTTTGGCTTACACGGGTATAGTTGTGGTAATATGCTCATATACTTATTGTTAGATACGCCTAACAATAGCTGTATACATCGTGCATGGGCGACCGGCTTATTAAGCCGAGAGTATATACATAGAATGTAGAATAAGTTTATTTAAAGCCGGCCACAGACAGTTTGGTGTGTAACAGTGTAACGCCTTCGCGATGACCGGTAGCAGGCAATTAGTCAATTGGTACGCGGACACGAATTAGTGAACTAAATTATCGAATCGATCAATCAACTCGTTCTTCGCTTTAGCAACCATCTATAAAACCGTACTATCGTTGCGGCGTTATCACAAAACTGTTACGCGCATGTCGTACATGTTTCCACACATACCTACACTTACACGCGTTATGTCACGCACTGCATGAAACCCCTATAATTTTCCGCATATGCAATTGCCTGTACCGTTCAAATGTGACGGTAATTCGTACGAATGTAGGTATGTATAAATTAACCCGGAACCGCGGTGCGGACAGACATATACGTGCGTCTTTGGGTCTTGTTAAGACGTCTCGTTCGCATTTGATATAAATGTTAGAAGAAACATTAATCAGACAACCGGCGCGGCGCGAAAAGCCTTTACAGCCGATCTCAACCGCATAACTACAAGTTGAACGTAATCGGTAATTTACAACCAGACAAAACGGCTACGATTCCACCCATCATCCACCACCTGTGCAGAGGATACGTCTAACTTTTCCTCACAGTATCCCTCGTCGCCAATTTCAAGTACCGCTACCGATATTCAAGCATATCTAAACTTAGACCATCCAGCTGCGGTCTCAGATTGTGTTCAGTATTCATGAATTCGGTGTGACGAACGTTGCTCGCAGATTTGTACCTTAATTCCCGAAAGATATTTTGGATTCGAAAATTCACGGGTTTGTACAAATAGTAACGGCATTGAATTTGTAATATATATTTGTTTGTTGAATAACTAGTCGCATTCTTTGAGAAAAATTACAGCGTTTCATTATCGAATAAAATATGGCATACAGTTGGGATAATCGAGTCAGCTTCATAGTAAAGTTCCTTTACGGTTAGTACAATTTTTACATTACACGAGAAACAATAATCGTAGCCGTACATTTCCGTACTACGGAATTGAGGAAGAGTATTAACATGTCGTATTTAACAAGATTTATTCCGCAATCAGACATAGATAACAACGGGGTGCTGGATCAGCATGATTTCGAGTGTATGGCTCTAAAAATGACCCTTGTCGAGGGTAAAGGTGATTTCAACTATAATCACTATCAAGAAAATCTTCACGTCATGCTTTCGCTGTGGGAAGAAATCGCTGAACTTGCGGATTTCAATAAGGTAGAATTTGTAAGTCATCGACATGAATTTTAAGCACGTTGCTGTCTTTCTGTCGTTCTGTAATTGGTAACGTAAGTTGTAACTATCATATACGTATAATGGTAACATAAAATTTTTATATCCATGTGTCACCTGTAGTAAGTTTTTGATAACTATACCTGTTCGTAATTCTTACGATACGGAGAACAATATAAATTTGCAAGAAATTTTATTCCAATCTGTAAAATCATGATCACTCGATTGCTCTCAAACTGTAGTAATAACTTTGAAAATTAACGAACCACTGTCTCGAGCGATAAAATTCAGAAATCTATTTTCCAAAATAAATTCGGTAATTCTTGTATGTATTTCACAAATATTCATCACTTTAACTCTGTCAATTCACGTAAATCTAACTTAATATTAATCGATTACGTGTGAAAATATTCAATTGTCGTTTGTCTGGTGAAACTAGAGCCCTTTCCACCAGCATGAAATCCGGTTGATAAGAAAAATTTTGTATACACACGAGTGGTAACAGATTTCTAATTCAGAGGGGAGATAGCAAAATTTTCACGACTATGGTCGTTACGATGACTCCGGTTAAAACTATACAGTTTCGTTCGGAATCCATATTTCTTATGATTTCTATAAATTATCCAATTTAATAATTTACCAGTGATATTCCCTCATATGTACACGTAGCCCAAGTGTGAATTTCTATGAATGTTCTTAGCATATGGATGTTCTTACTATATTTGTCAATAGTCATGAATTTTGTTTGATGGACAAAAATGGTAATTTTGTTGGAATATTTATACCTGTACAAATACAAGTAAGGGGTTTTAAATTGCATATTTATCTACCGGTGAATTTATACACAGACATAAGTATATAATTGAAAACAATATGACATAATTGAAAAATCGAATATGTTTAGAAGTTATTTATTTTTTCCATCGATGTTTTCTTGGCACAATGCCGTTTACACACGAGCCTAGTGAATCCTGATCCATCAGGTCAAATTTAGAAAGCCATTTATCCTGAAAGCAGACAGTAGTCAATATAAATGCAGTGAGAATGTGTTACTGTTTTAATTTTTAATTTCATCAGGATGGAGTAGTAACGACAGAAGAATTCAAAGTCGCGGTCCAAAGAAGCTGCATGGGAAGACCTTATCGTGATTTCCCTCAAGCGATGAAAATGTTCATAGACAGTCATTTCAAGCTGGTCGATTTAAACGGTAAGAGTAGGGCAATATGCAAAAATGAGGGTTTCACCTCCCGATGTATTGAATAATTTATTATATCTCAGGTTTGGGAGTGAAAACATTTTTACCGGTTCGTTCACAGTACGAGCTGACTCACGAATATATTATAAACTGCAGTAACTAAAAATAAGTGAGATA